>NW_028324310.1:8017500-8317500 GCF_058129835.1 Hydra viridissima
TCTGTTTGTAAGAATGTATATAGCCTTAATCCATGATATTTACATACATGTTACATTAAAATATGCCTGCCTATTTCATCTCCATGGAGTGTATATACTGTTAATAATCATTTATAAAAATGATTATTAAGTAGATATACACTCCATGGAGCTGGCACGAAAATATGCGTTGGTCGGTGTTGATTCTAACATTTGTCAAATCTGATAATGGATAGCTATTCTTCGACATTCTTAACAATCTGATTCTTCTCAAATGCAAGGAAGAGCAGTATAAAATTATCAGACAGACTTCTCTCTCTCATTGAAAAAACTTCTCTACCAATTATTTTCCAGCAATATGGTGGAAAAGATGCTGAAAAGTAATCGTCAGGAGATGTTTTATACGCTTCATACTAGTGTTGGATGACAAATACAATTTGGATTTACGCGGATAGAACGTAAGTATTCTAGCAATATTTCCGCAAAATTAAAAATATCCGGCAGTATAGTAATATCTTTTTTGTAATTACTTATATAAAGTAAATTTGAAAGACATTTTCTACATTTTCCACATGGCAAGCATACATTTTGAATGTCAAAATTTTCAATGAAGTTTTGATTCGTTTAAGGACAACGTCAGTAATTTTATATTTTGCTTTCTTCAAACAAACAGCACAGACCTTCTCATGGTTTTGATCATGTGTTTTTGCCGTTTCTTGGTGCATGCTTTCCACGATGCTGAAATAAACGTAACTTTTTTTTATGTCCAATTTGATATGGTCATAATTAAAGCTCACGTGATTGTGGGTTGATATTAAATTTAAAATAATTCTCCATTGATTAGGATTCAATAATGAGCATAAACAAAAATAAGTTTGTTTTTTAAATTATTTCAGTTGTAAATATTAGGTAAAGAATAATTCAAATAAAAAATTGTTAATTGCTACAGAGTTTTTAAATTTTATATACATTTAAAACTCTATTGCTAATTGCAAACAGCTCATAAATGATTTTTCAGGCCTATGTTATTTATGATTAATAAATCATTTATACCAAAATGCAATTACTCATTTGGAGATCGTATTTTTTTGTCATTTAAATTCTCCAGCCGTCAGGTCTGACTTATTCTAGGACCAATTCCCCTTTTTTTTTTTTTTTTTTCTGTATTTTGTTTTTATTCTCAACCTGACTATAAGCTCGTGATGGAGTCATCTTTAAAATTTTTATGCATCTTCGAAAAATACGATGGCATGTCAGATGCCACAATTTGGCTGCAGCGAACCAAAGTGGTTGCGGAGATGCAAGTTGTTATTGGTTGATTACAAACTTATTCGGAATTACAAACCTTAATATGGTTATTAAAATGGTTATTAAAATGGTTTTAGTAGAATGCACAAATAACATTTATATCTATTATTATCGATATTATTATTATATACAAAGTGCAAAACATTTAGAGTCGGTACTTTCAGTATTTACAAAATGAAATCACACGATCATTTCCATCACCGCAACATTAAACAAGAAGCTTTTTTTATTTTGTTTTACAAGGATTTTATACACGAAGAATATCTCTGATTTGTTATTCTTAAACTGCAATAACATTTCATACGGAATTTTACGATTATTACGTAACATTTGTCTCACACTGTAAATCGTTTTTCATTACTTAATTCAAGTTAAACAAACCTTCACGTCTTATGCGATTTTATCCAAGGGTCACACGCACACAAAGATTTACCCACAAAAAGAATATACTCACGACGTTTTCACGTTTGATATATTCACCGGTGCACAGTGAGCTAGAATCTAAAAAAAAAACCTTTGTTTTTAATTGGTTATCTAATAAACTTGAAAAAATATAAAGGCCATCGAATTGCAAAGATTCTTAACAAGAATATTACCAAAAATTTAGGAGTTATTACAATTTGAGTGCAAAAAGATGCAAGCTTCCAATGTTTTATCGTCGTAGCGCCAAGCGTAAAGGATTTGCATAAAAGATAAAGAATAACGCCGCTCTAAGTAAAAAAAATCTCGCACGCCGCTTATCTTTTATAAGATATTTTAAACGCTTTGTAAAACTTCTTATTTTCTGGATATCGGATTTCTTAATATTTTGATTATTCAAACTTTCTATTGACCTAGCAGAACTTTTAAATAATTCACAATTTCAAACTTAAGTCGTTGGGAATCCAACTGCTTGTTTTTTTTTTAGCTTTCCAGTTTTTATAATACACCTGGTTCACTTTGTGAACAGTCGTTAAAAAAATGGAATTCAGTTTGGATTTCTTCATTTTAAATATTTTAAATAAAAGAGATTTTATGTACAATTTTGATTATTAGTGTTTAAGCTTATTAAGAGATAATTTGAAACTTTATCTCCGACATTAGTCTTCAGATAAACCTGAAATTTATTATGACTGAGACGGTTTCAGGGACTTCTTGAGAATCTTGGTGAATTTTACTTTCGCAACCAATAGGAGCTTGATGCTTTTGTTTTTTTAAAGCCGATGCCGAACTGCTTTCATCCAAATTGCAGGAATGGAATTATCGCAACCAAGTGTAAAAAGTTCCAAGTATAGAGCGTGACAATCTTGTGTTCAGGACTTCATTGCAAACAAATCGCACTGTTCACTCTGCTTCTGTTCAGATGTAATGGGTATTAGCAAGCAATTGTTATCACACATCGACCTAATCGATGGCGAATATTTATTGATAGCTCTGCAATTAGTTTGAATATTGTACTACAAAACAATGAAAATGAACATCCATACATATAAATGGGACGCAGTATACACTTTAAAAAAAAGACAAAAAAAAGTTTTCAAAATCTTTGACTTTCTTTTTTGAGGCTGCAATAAGAATTCATTGTGTATCCTTATCTTTTGGGCTCTAATAAGGATTCACTGTGCATCCATATTTTTTTGTATTTTAGGATAGCAGAGATATTGTAAATAAATATCTCTCAAGAATCTCTCTTAGTTTGAAAGAAAACACACAAAAAAAAAATAAATAAATAAATAAAATGAAGAAAATGATAGAAAAAGAAAAAAATACCCTCTGTTACGTTTCAGCTTGTTCTTTTTAATTTCTTATCAGAAAGTAACATCAGAAACTATGAGAAACTGTTTGATTTACTGCTTGATAGCAACCAGAAATTGGGCTGCAGAATGTCACCCAAACTGAACTACACTCTAATCTTGGCTTGTTCGCTTAAATCTCGGTACAGTTAATTAGATGTATGGAGAAATGGTTTCACCAGGGCATTCAAGTGAAGTTGAAGTGGTACCACGTAAGATGTAAGAGGCGTTGGGCTCTTCATTACTAATAAAGTAATCCGAAAGATTGAATTTGTTTGCAGATTCTGTAGTTGAAATGGAAAAAAATAGTAGGAATACTTTGATTAAAAATTAGATGTATGTGATTATAAAATATCTGCTAATTAAACAGGGATACCATGCAACTGATTATCGTTTCTCATACTTGTAGATATTTTGCAACGAAATGTAAAATTTTAACTTAATCATTATGCCATATCTAGGTTTCATATGATATCTTGCTCAACGTGCCAAAAAAAACTTTTGATACAAAATATTTCAAGCTGTTATGTCAGACATTAGACATCAATAACTAAACAGTCTTGTATTCAGTTCTTCAGAACCACATAAAGTCTGAAGCTAATGCCACTAATGTATTTATACCTTACTATCCTTATCACTCACAAGATGTTGGTGGGAGCATCTTAGACCGATATGGACGAAGGTAAAATCTAGGAACAATAATTAGCTCATGAAGTTAAGATTAGAATGAAGATGTCAAGGTTTAAATTAAAAATCAAAGATACCAAAATCAGATTTTGAGAAAGTTTTGATGAATACGAGGTTTCTAGGCAATGTCACATTAATAATGTCACATTAATAATGTCACATTAATAATGTCACATTAACAATGTCACATTGATAATGTCACATTGATAATGTCACATTGATAATGTCACATTAATAATGTCACATTGATAATGTCACATTGATAATGTCACATTGAGAAACTCATTTTTGAAATAATATTATTGATCAACAGTTTTGGTTTCCCCAGCTTCAAACTTATTCTTTTTGCACAACCCTCCTGCACAAGATTGTCGTATAATATTTTTGGCTACAAGTCTCTTGCCAAAGAATAAGATCTATTCAAATATAATTCTTTTTTAAAACAAAATAAAATGTCTTCTCCATGAGATTGTATTTTGTTTTAAAAACATAGAGATCGTCGTAACATGGATACACGGATGAAAATCCATGTGCTCTCCACATGGATTTCATCCAATTTTATTGTCACGCATAGATATAT
Organism: Hydra viridissima; assembly: GCF_058129835.1. Taxonomy (NCBI): domain Eukaryota; kingdom Metazoa; phylum Cnidaria; class Hydrozoa; order Anthoathecata; family Hydridae; genus Hydra; species Hydra viridissima. Next base: position 8,021,827 of record NW_028324310.1, read on the forward strand.
TTGATGCCAACCTATTTTGCATTTGACAAATCTGCAATTAGGAACCACTTGGTCTTTAATATTAATTTCTGTCCGTTTGATGTTTTACGAAGAAATGGAATTACGATCGTATTGCTGTGCCCTTTAAAAGTGCACTTTCTGTTTATTTACCTAAAAGTAATATCTAACTCATAATAGCCAATTCAATCAAATATTAAATTTTGAATATGTAATTAAAATTTGAAGTAAAACAAAGTTTTTTATGAACCACGCGATATCGTAAAACGAGTGTGCACCATAGTAATTTTATCAAATATTTAGTTTTTGCATAATCATAAGAAATTTCTTATGACTGGTTTTTGTGAAGATTAACGTGTGTACACTAATGTTTTCAATAATTCAATATTTCATAAAAAATATAGCTCGTCTGTCAAGCATGGATTAGAACATCACTTTTATAACGGTCACGTGTATATCTTGTTTTAATGGTGTTATGGAATCACATTCTCAGCTTTGTTTTTAAATCAAGTTATAAAAGTCATTAATTAAGAAAACACATTTTTGGATTATGCATGGTTAATCAGAAAGTTTAACAGTATTTTTTAAATTCACAGTTGTGTTTTTCGCAGTATTTTAAAAGTATTCTTTAAGTTTGGCAGCTTTATTTTTTTCAAGCTATGCATTTTTAATTTAGCCTAAACCTGACAATTTCTAACTAAAATTCAGTAATAACTTTTTTTAACAAATTTTACAAAATCTTAAAACAAATTTTTATGTAAGTAAAATATTAAGTGATAGGATCATCATATTACTATCATTTTTAAAGTTATCATTGCTATTACTTTCCTTTTTGTTATTAGTATTGTTTTTATCTTATTATTATAGTTTTTGTTTTTATTATTATTAGAATTATTATTATCCTTACTGTTACTATCATTATTGTTACTATCATTATTATTGTTGTTGTTGTTGATGTTATCAGTGTCATTATGTATAAAAATGAGTGAAAGTAGAATTTAGTACAATTACATAGCTTTAGTTTTGTTTAAATAATCATTTCACAAAAAAATAGAGAGAAACGCCTGTGCAAACTCATCGATAAAACTTTTTATTTAGTGATTATGTTTTTTGTTCATTTTTATTTTGTGTGTACTTTTTTTATTACTCTGATACACATTCTCTTCTATACTTAAGTCAATAGAGGAACCACTATTACTGTAGCATATTTTATTCTGGAGGATAAAATTTAGTATATCAGAACTAGATAGAACTGCACTAGAATATTCAGCAAAGTATAAAAGCTACATTAAAACCCTTTAAATACTAATGCAAACAGCATAGCACAGATTTTTTACTTTCTCTGCTTTTGTATCTGTATGTTGATATTTGGAAATGTACCAATTTAATTAATGTGCATATATTTAATTGTTTCCTATGTTTATTTCTTTATTATTTTTTTTCAAAGCAAATAAGAATTTTTTTATTTTAAACTCCTTTTATTTAATCTACTTAGAATTTTGTGCAGTTTCATATAGGTTGCATCTGTATCAAATTGCATTAAAAAGGTATATGAAATTATATCACTATGATAGAGATTGCATAGATTTATATTGATGATAAAAAGTAACTAGCTTTTTACCTTTGCTTGTTACCTTTTTATGCTAGCAAAAGTTATAACAAAGAAACAGTTTGCTTTATTTATTTTTAGTTCTACAAGAAATGATAAGATTTCAACCTGTTGCACAAAGATTATTGCTACAAAGGCCATATTGTGCATATTCCAATTTAGATGAATTACTTGAGCCATACTTTGTAAATGGTTTGACCAATTATTCTTCTTCAGAGAATAAAAAAAAAATTGCTACACTTGTAGAAAAAAATCTGGATCCCAAAGTTATAAAAGTATTCTTTTTAAAAATCTTTTTTGAGAAATATTATGAATATTTAGTTAAATATTAAACCTTTTTTTCTAAAATGACTGATGGACAAATAAAGAAAGATGTCTAAAATGTAAATTTTTTATAGCCAAAAATTCGGAACATTATGTCATGTATATTTATGGAAATTTCACTTTTTTGTGTGTTTATTTTATAAGTGAAAAATTGTCAAAAAAAAGTAATTTTAGATTAATGTAAAAGTTGTAGCAATAAACATAAGATATACATAACATCACACCTGACAAGTAATTATAGTCCTGGGATAAGTGTTTTTTTGAATCAAATGAAGATCAAATTTCCTGGTTATAATATTTGATATATTATAATAATAAAATTTTAAATTATATTTTTGCAGTTAGACACCAATGATAATGATTATGCAAAAGATTTAAAAGTAAATTGATATTGGCCATAAAAGTTGCTAGCAACCACAGTGGCATGCTTGGCCCTGCGTCACCAATTAGATCATTAGGCACCTAAATGTGATAATTTTTTTTAAAAGAGGGGGGGGGGCATTTTAACTCTAATAAGAAACTTAAAGTATATGCTTTGAGTTGTAAAAAGTTCATGAAGCAGCAAGCTTATGAAAAACATTTTTCTAAGATAATCAATTTTTCCATCACTGTTTTTTCAAACTTTTCTGGTTTGTTTACATTTTTATTTATATGTAAATGAAGCAACCTAAACTAAGCAGGGAAATCAAAGACATTTGAAACTCAAAGTATGAATTTATTTACTTAATTTGCATAGGAAAAACTCGATAGTAATAATTGTAATTAAAAAAAAGTTTTATTAATTTTTTGTTATGTTAAATTTTGTATTTTTTCTTTGTCCACAATAGCATTTCTAAAATCAACCTACTTTATTATGTATATATGTTTGGTTTTGCCTATAAGTTTGTATATTTTTTAGGAATGGATTGATAAAAGGAAAAGAAAGGAAAGAACAAGAAAAAATCTTGTGGTGGCAAAAGGTTCAACAGTAAAGAATTACTTTTATTTACATATATGTGGATTTTCTATCAAGGGAAAGGAAGGAGAGAGGGATTCCTGTCCTGAATCTAAATTCTAGTTGCGTCAATATATTTATAAATATGTCAAGGATGTGGCTATATAGAATTGTGATGACTAAATCAGCTGTCAACATTTAAAAGAAAGTGCATACCCTATATTATTTTCAGTAATATTTGAATTTGCTATTGTTATAGGAACGAATAACTTCAATGAAATATTTTAACCTATTTTGTTCATGTTATTTGTTTATACAGAGAGTTTTTTAATTTTTAGGAGCCTCAAGGTTTCTACATTTTTACTGAAAACTCTGTATGAAATGCATGTATACAAAAAATTGTACTAGGGTCTAATTGTTAAAAGATCATTTTTAATTTATAAGTTTGAAACTTATAATGCTCTTGAATGTTTTATTATCAAAAAAGTTAAGTTTATAATTAAAATGTTTACTTTTGTATTCTAAAAAATTGTTTAATTAAAACTTAAATATGCTCATGAATAATCATGTTAATATATGTATTTAAAATATGCTAATGCTAGTAAGTAATGTGTATGTACTTAGGGGGTATCCAGAAGTAATGATAATTTTGCTTATACTTTGTTAAAAGAAAAATATTTTCTCAAAGTATTATATCATGTGATGTAGAGCATTTAATTGCATACAAAATAAGTAAATCACTCATTATTTTGAAACTTGTATGCATATGAAGTTAGCTTTCTAGCAAAAGCACTTTTTGATAAAAGAATAAAATGGAAAAATCCTCCTTTTTGGCATATATTTTGGTTCACTATAACTGGGAAAATAAGTCAAGAGTATCCATAGCGAATTGACTTAAGCATAAATGAGGTGGTGCTCCTTTTTACATGACTGTTTGGAGATGGACTAATTGGTTTAAAGATGGGATCAAGGACTTTAAAGACTAAGATCATCTTGAAGCACCAATTGCAACCATGATGCTAAAAAACATTGAGACCATTCAGCAACTCATCAACAATGATTCCCGTTTTTTTTTTTTATTAATTTGTAAATCAAAAGAATCATTCACAATCATCTTTAGCTTTAAAAACTTGCATCATGCTGGGTCCCCCATCAGCTTACATCAGCTCAATCATGCAACACCTGACTGAGAACAAAAATTTCCAAAGCTTAAAAAAAGTAGATTACAGAGCTACTTCCCATAATATCATAAGAAGGCTGGCTAAAAATGTTTGAGAAGTATCTGGAGAGAATGCAAATAAATAATAAGGGCAAATACTTTAAATATTTAACTGAAACAATAGTTGCTAATATCTTTTAATAAATTATATCATTACTTCTGAATACCCCTAAGTAAATTTTACTACAAAATTATTAACATTTAATATAATAAACTTTTTTTTTTGGTTTGTTTGTTATAGAAAAAAACACTCCAATTAAAATACCGCCACCTTCTCAAGTTACAACATTAAGAATTGATCGCTGGAAGTACTACCTTTCTGACTTCCCTTTAAAAGATAAAGACTGGGTTTTAGATGGTATTGCCAATGGTTTTTCACTGTGTTGCAGTCCATCAGCTGTCTTATCATCAGCTAAGCGTAATTTAGCCTCTGCCTATCAGGAACCTGAGGTTATTGATCAATATTTACATGATGAAGTCAAATATGGAACAATGGCTGGTCCTTTTTATCAACCACCATTTGAAAATAGTCACATTAACAGATTTGGTATCATTCCAAAATCTTCAGGCAAATGGCGATTAATTACTGATCTTTCATTTCCTCCCGGTAAAAGTATAAATGATGGAATATCTGCTGAAGACTCTACTGTTTCATATATTGGACTAACTGCAGCTATAAAAAAAATCCTCTCTTTGGGTGAAGGATGTCTTCTTGCTAAATTTGACATTCAGCGAGCATATCGCTTAATACCAATTAAAGAAAATGAGAGAAGGTTGCTTGTGGTGAATTGGAAAGGATGTTATTATGTTGACCTTGCATTACCTTTTGGTGCTCGAAGTGCTCCCCAAACATTTACACGATTTTCAAATATTCTTGAATGGATCTTAGAACATCATGGAGAAATAAAAAATATCCAACATTCTTTAGATGATTTTTTAATATGTGGACCTCCCAATTCGAGGGTTTGTGAGGAGTCATTAGCAAAAGCTTTTGAAATTTGTAAAGACTTAGGTGTAATAATTGAGCCAACTAAAACTGAAGGTCCTTCAACATGTATAACATTCTTAGGTTTCATTATTGATACTACTAAGTTGGAGTTGAGAATTCCAGAATCAAAGCTTTTTAAAATTCGAGCTCTACTAGATGAATGGTGCAGAAAAAAACAAGGGACAAAGCGAGACCTGCTGTCATTAATAGGAGTATTATTTTACTGTTGTCAAGCTGTTATTCCTGGTCGCCCTTTCTTGACTCAACTTATACAAAAAGCATATAGTGTTGACCATCTATGGTGTCAAATCCGGTTAAGTGAAAGTGAATTAGAAGACTTAAAATGGTGGTTTTTCTTGCTAAACACTTGGAATGGAAGAAGTTTATTTAAAAACTTACCTAAAGAGGCCTTACAATTGCATTCTTAAAATCAGAGTTTTTATTTTTCTATAAAAGGAAATTTAGATTTTTAGAAAATAGTTTTTACTAATGACTTAATAATGAGATATCATACTGCAATAATAGCTAAGCTTTTTTCCATTACTTTTATGTGATAAAAGCATAACAAACAGATATTGCTAAATTTTATCTCTTACTAGTTTTTAGAACAAATATTTTTGGTTTACTTTTGACTAATATTTTTTCTAGTTTTTTCTATCAACAATTGAAAAAATGTTTTGCTTATATTTATACTTTACATTTTAAATCTTTCTTTATTATGTTTTTTGTTTTTGAATTGCTTTTTTATTTATTTTGTTTTTTCCTTTTATTATCTGTTTTAATTAAAAACATTTTTTAGAAATATGTTACCTGCTAAGCATAATAAGCGAAAAATCACATCTTATTTTACAAATAACCAAAGTGAAAAGGCATGCAAATCAAAAAGAAGCAGTCAACTAAAGACAGATGAACTTTTAAATATACAGTTTCATAACTGTATGAGAAAAATGTTACACAAAGAATTGTTTATAGACTATGGTGTTGTTTTCAATAAAAGAGATGCTGACCAGATATTTCAATTACTTGAAAGCCAAATTGTTTACAACAAATTAAATCAAGTTAAACTGTTTGGGAAGCTAATTGACGTACCAAGAAAACAGATTGCATTTGGAGATGAAGGTTTAAGTTATACATTCTCAGGTGTTACCCTTTTAGCTCAAGCCTGGTTTCCCTTGATGAAGAAAATAAAAGAGGTAGCTGAGCAACTAACTTTGACATCATTTAACTTTGTACTAGTAAACAGATATGATAATGGTAATGATTATATTGGTTTCCATCAAGATAACGAAAAAGACTTAGATGCTCAAGCTCCTATTGCCTCATTTTCATTTGGTCAAGACAGAGATTTTATTTTTAAGTATAAAAAAACTGCTGGTAGTGAACCAATTGAAAATGTAACATTTCATTTGACACATGGTAGCCTACTAGTTATGCATCCACCAACTAACAATTTATGGTATCATTCCTTACCAAAGCGATCAGTAAAAACATGTCCAAATCCGCGAATTAATTTAACATTTAGGCGAATGAAATTAAATATTCTGGCATAGTTGCATTTGATTATTTTAGTATCTTTAAATAACTTTTCTGGAATAACTGCGTTGCTTGTTCATGAACATTTTTATTAAACTTTTAAAACATGTAGCTTAGTATATTAACTTAATAAAAAGAAATGTATTCTAATTTCCTTTTGTTGGCATTTTCAAAAATAAGATTTTTCTGTAGCTAAATTAAATCTAACCAACTTAGAGCTCTTTCATTTTAGACATGTTATTAAAAATTTTGAAATATTTGTGAAAAGTAATGTGAAATAAATGTCACAAAATGTCTTGGAAGTTTTCACTTCGTCGAAAAATAGCTCAGCCTGTGCTAACAAATGATTTCAAAAAAACAATGAAGCGTGGTGACGATAAGCGAATCCAACTCATGAACATGGTAAAAGAAGGTAAATTCTTATTTAAAATAAATTTTAAGAGTGCTAATTTTTTTATGAACAATGAACTATGATTTGATTTGATTTCATTAGGTAAAATTTCTGCAGAGGAGGCTGTTAGTAGAGCTCATGCAATGGGAGTTACCACTGTTGATTATGAAAATGTCTCAAATGAGACTTTTCAGGAAAATTTAGGAGAGGTGTACAACTTTGGCGTTTACAAATATGGTTTAAACAACAAGTCAATTAAATATATTTTACAATTAGACTTCCAAGAAAATTTATTGTGTTTGCTACATCGTGGACTTAAGCAGAAAAGTTATGAAATGACTTCAATCCAAAGCATTGATACAGTTGATGACTCAACTAGAGTTCTCATTCAGTTCAAGAATGGATATGAATTAGAAGTTGATCCAGGATCTCTGGAAGAAAAAAATAGAATATCACGTTTACTTCTATCCTTCATCAATCAGGCTCAACATGGGGCATTTCATTCTAACAGCTTTTTAATGAAACGAAGCAATGTGCTGTTAGAAGGAGTTTTAGAGAAAAAAGGACATAGTGCTGCTTTTTTATTGTGGACAAAGCGTTTTGTTAGAATTTTACCTGGGGAGATCATGTATTTTAAAGTTGGAGATGAAAACAATGACAGTGCTGCATTAAGTATTATTCCTTTAATATCAGCTGATATAGTTTTAAGAAAGCAAGAAGATTGTGGCTTCAGTTTGTTTTCAAAAAATAAAGAATACTCATTTCGCATATGTCCTCCAAAGCAACATGATACTGAGAGAGAGCGAGACAATTGGCTAATAGCTATCCAGGAGGCTCTAAAGCCACCAGCAGATCAAGTTGATAACATAACAAAATCAGCTTCTGAACAGGAACTTTACTTAAAAAATGTAGTGCACTCCCTTAATTTAGAGCTTGAGCAACTTGGTGCTATTTTAAATATTATTGATGCACCTATTCGTGCTTCAGAACAAGTCAAGAAAGTTCGTAATATTGTTCTCTCATTGAATGAACAAATTAAAACTGGCTTGCTTTCCTGGACTCTACGCAATGCTACTAATAATGTTGAATCATTAAATTTCTCTCAAGCACCAGTAATTAATGCTATAGGAAATAGTAGTTTACAATCTGTAAAAAATGATTCCATGAATAAAAATTTGATATCATCAAGCACCGGAGTTAATACCTTGAAAGATAATTTCAGTAATCAGAGAAAAGAAAATACACTAGAGAATATCTCAGATACAGATTACATGAGAATCCTTTTACCAGGTCCTCTAAAAGATGATAAAACTTTTGTTGAAAACCTATCTTCTAAATTGTCAAACGATGAAATGCCTCCTAAAAACCACTTAAACACACTGGATTTAATAGAGTATACACCTACAAAACCTATAGTATCTTTTCCAAATTATGCCAAAGTAAATAAAAAATCTGCTGGTGAACTTCAACCTTACTGCAATTTTAATACAAAATCATTTGATGATAGTATACCTCTCCCCCTTCCACTAAAATTTGTAGCAGACCCATCAATCTCTGTTGAAAATTCCAATAATAATCAACATCATAAGGCCAAAAATGAAAATGTAAGTGCTTTAGTTCTTGAAAAGAATTCTCCCTGCAATGAAGTGCATACCATCAATGATGCTATGATTGGTGATATACAACAGGTTGGTGTACCTGACAACCCGACTAGTTTAACAAAGTCTGAATCAGAGATCCCAAGTTTGATTGATTCAAATGTCAGTTCCAATATCAAAGAGTTAAACAAAGAAAAATTTCAAAGTATTTCTGGCAATGTGCCAGCACCTCCACCCATATTTGGTAAACATGAATCTCTTTTACCACTCAAACCTGATATTATCCCAAATTGTAAAATGAAGCCATTGTTTTGGAGTAAAATACCTGAGATACAAGTTGTTTCTTCTTTTTGGAAAGATTCCATTGACCGAATGAATGATATTGATGTTAAAAGGTTTGAAGCTGCTTTTGAGCATAATGACAAAGTTGAAAAAAAAAAAGATGAAACAGACTTAATAAAATCTCAGAATATATCTCTTCTAGATCAACGGAAAGCTCAGAATCTTGGAATATTTTTAAGTGGTTTTAAATTGAATGAGGTTGATATAGAGAAAAAGTTATCAGTTATAGAAGGAATAGAATCATTCACATCTGATGAAATCATCGGGCTGAGAAGATTTCAGCCTTCAGCCGATGAAATAGAAATGTACAAATTATTCAAGGGAGACATAAGTAAAACCACTGATGTTGATAAATTTATGATTAAACTATGCAATATTCCAAAACTAGGAATGCGACTTGATGTTTTATTAACTCTACGTGAATTACCATGCGAAATAGAAGCTATGCAGACTTCTATTCAAAATCTCATGAACGCCTGTTTATGTTTAAATGAGAACAAGAATTTTGTAAGATTTCTTGAATATGTTTTAGCTTATGGAAATTACATGAATGGAGGAACAACTCGTGGTAGTGCTTATGGCTTTAAGTTAGACTCCCTTAATAAACTTATTGAGATTAGAAGTTTAGACAAAAAGTATACATTACTTGATCACATCGTTGAAGAACTCTGGTTGATTAATCGAGACGCTATAACTTGTTTTAAAGAAATGTCAGTTCTAAATAATCCAATTGACTTCACATTGAAAAATTTAATAGCCGAAGTTCAACTTATGCATAAAGAATTGCATTCTCTAAACACTAAATTTAATGAAATCAAGGAAGAATTAGGAGAAATGTTAAGCCAATATGTAGCCACATTTGTTGAAGACTATATGAAAATTGTTGAGAATTTAGAAATAACATGCCAAAGTATAATTGAGCTGTCATGTTTGCTGAGAAAAAAGTTTGGCGAGTCCTCTGCAACAAACTTTGAGGCCTGGTTAAGCGGAATAGGAAGTTTCTTTAAGCATTTGCAATTTGCTGTTGAGTCTCACGAACAAAAGCTGAACCGGCTGATGCACAATAAATCTCAGATTGAGAGTATAGTGCATCAACATGTAGCGTCTATTTCCACCAAACCTGGTCCCCAAAGAGAAGTCAATCAACTCACACTTGACAATAAACATCGCGTAAGTGTATTAATTGAATGTGACGAATCAACAAACCAACTCGAACTTAAAAATACGACGGTTTATACTGTTGACTTCAAAGATAATTTGCAAAATAAGCTTAAGGAAACGAATGATGTCGACTTTTTACCAACCAAATCTGGATTTTTGTTAAAACTAAGTGGTGGAAAAAAACGTGCACCTAAATGGGATCGTCGATTTTTTGAATTAACCACCAATGGCTACCTCCAATATTACAAAAAAGTTAACGGAAAACTGTCCGGAAGTCTATACATAAAAGGTTGTCCTTTAGCGATTGATCCTAAAGATAATTCCATTCTTAAAATTCTCCATGAAACTCGTGAGTGGAAATTGAAAGGTGATAATGATTTAGAACTTCTCGATTGGTTTAATTCTTTGTCGTACTTTGCAAAAAGAGATTAGCTTTGAACAAAAAAGAAAGAGAAATTTTTTCAAAGTTATATTACAACAAAGTAGATTTTCTTTATTTTTTACATCTAAAGTTGATATTTTTATGTTTAAAGGTTATATTTTTTATAATTTGATATATTTTTTTTAATGTTTATGTTTTTCCACCAAATTATATTGAACTTTGACTATATTAGATAAAAATATATATTATACTAGTTAGTAAGTAACTTTTATAAAAGTTGTTTTTTTTTTTAAATTTTGGCAAAATAAGTTGCATACCTTACAGTATGCGCCATTAAAATCCGCACTAATTTTTGAAAACTTCTGTCCACTGCTTGATGACAGAAGCCTTCAGAGCTGCAAAATGGTTGTGGGAAGATACAAAGACCTTTGATTCAACTTATGCCCATATACTGTAGTCTAGAGGCAACTCAACTTTTTCCCAAAAATCTGGCATGTTTTCTCTGAGCCACTCCTGAGTCTTTCTGGCTGTATGGGGTGAACCCCTATTCTGCTGATGCACAATTTTCTCATCAGGGTCAAAGTTAGTGTGATCTATGGCCGGATATGGTCTTCCAAGATTTTAATACACATATCTACCCTGATTTTTCCCCCTGAATCAATAAAAACGAGAGGCATCTTCAGGCCATTGGAGACCACTTCTTCAAACATCATCACAAAAGCATTATACTTTGTCTTAAACTTGAACCTAATGGATTTTAGAACATTTTCTGGCTTTGAGTTGGCAATTTAGCTATCAGTCCTGCTATTAGATACAAAATCCATTGTAAAATGTTTTTCATCTCCGAATAGAATTATTGGACAAAAGTTTCTTACTTCTCTCCTCTCGTTTGGCCATATTTTCTTTAGTAATTAGGTACCCTTAGGTCATATTCAACAATATTTCTGAGTATTGTGTTCATGTTTAGAAATATGGTTTATAAAGGCGTACACTTTATAAATATTATAAAACAGATTGATTTCTTACCAAGGTACCATATTCAATTGGCTTAGGAAGTTTTTATTATTATTGAGTATTTTAGCTTACTCAATGGTTCGCATTAGATAAACAACTTGAGTAGTTGCAAGCACATAATATATATTTATAATACAAGAAGTTTAGTACAAAGTCTTAATAAAGTACTCTAGCATAGTCAAGTATAAGATTAACAAAAAAAGAAAGCATGGATAGCACACAATGTATTGCGGGGATATTATAAACCCGCTAGTTTATTATCGGGAAGCCGAACAGGCTTCAACACTCCCGCCGCCTTTGACGAGTAAAGGAATAGTTTTCTCATTAACGAAGGTGATAGTTATTATCTTCGCTTTGTTAGAACATTCGATAGGATATAGCTTATTAATAGGTCGACTTACTGAACACGATTTTCCGTTTTCTTGTATGTAATTAACTTTAGCGACTCGAACGACCCCATCGTTAGAATATATTAATTCTTCAACTCGTGCTAACTTCCACAACTGTCTTTTACAATTATCGTTTTCAATCAATACAATGTCATTAACACTAATACCATAACTACCATTATTTTGATTTGATTTATGATATTCACGCAACTCTGTCAGGTATTCACATTTGAATCTGCTTTTAAAATGATTCAACGTACTAGTTAACATACTGTTTCTTATATACACATCTTGTTCTATCTTATCACTTGAACTTAAACTTGATTCAAAACGGAGCTTATGACCAAAAACTAAGTGACTGGGAGTGAGTGCTTCATCGCCCTGGTCGTTATACAAATAAGTTAATGGTCGGTTGTTTAATACCATTTCAATTTCAGAAAGCAATGTTCGTACTTCTTCATATGAAGATTTCGAGGACTTTAACGCCTTTTTTAAACATCTTTTTGTCATTCGAACCAGTCGCTCAAACATCCCTCCCCACCAAGGTGCAGAAGGTGCATTAAACTTCCATTTTATAGAATGGTTAGCATTCTCGATTCTGCCACGACATCGAATTATTCCATCTTCAGTGAATAAACGAAGATCTTTTCGTAATTGTTTGAAATTATTTTCATCAGTTAGATTTAATTGTGAAAATTTAATCCACAATCGCTTTGAGTTATCTATTTCTTCAGCTGTAATTGGACTGATCTTCATACTGTTCTTTCTTTTACCTTTTACATTATTGAGAAATCGCAGAACCCATGATGTTACTCGAAGTAAGCACCTATAATCACTAAATTTAGTAATATTAATAAAGTCAAGATTAAGATTACATACAGAATGTGCAATATTACATAAAACTTCCAGTGATTCATCTGAATGATTGACATGTTCATAATATGGCCATTTGATATTTACATCATTTAAAAAATTGGGTCCAGAAACCCAGAGCTCATTTCTATATAACTTCTTAAGTGATGATCCTCGAGAAATTATATCAGCAGGATTTCTATAGAATTCAATATAATTCCAATTACAAATTAAAGTTAATTCTCTTACTTTAATTAATCGATTTTGTATGAACTGTTCATAGGTATTGTTCATGTTAAAAATCCAATGCAAGCAAATGGTTGAGTCAGTCCAATATACTACATTAGAAATGTTATAAATTGGTATCAATTGATCGTAAATAGATGCTAACAATTTTGCTAAAAGTAAAGTCCCAGAAAGTTCCAATCGAGGCATTGTGTTTTTGTCTAATGGGGCAACCCTAGATCTCGAGGCTATCAAAGAGACACGACTAAAACTAGCATTAAAAAATCTAAGATAAACACAACACCCAAAAGACTTAACACTTGCATCAGAAAACCCATGTAATTCGAACTTAACATCATTCATAGTAACCAACCCAGGGTTCATATACCATCGCGGCATTGCTATTTGGGAAACAGACTTGAAATCATTTAAAATAAGGTTCCAATCTGACAATAAATCTCCAAATAACTTTTCATTCCAACCTTATTTAGCAATACAAATTCTTTGAAATAAATTCTTACATGTTACAACTACTGGATTTATAAGACCTATTGGATCATAAATACTGGCAATGAAACTCATTACTTCTCTTTTAGTTGGAATTATTACAGCTAAATTCAACAACTCCTCAAATGAATAAATTATGGAATCTTCTTCCTTATTCCATCTAAGACCTAAAACCTTTGTATTTAATTTTCTTTCAGAATTGTGATCGTTAATTTGTTTTTCAAATTCGGAAGAGTTAGACTCAAATTTTCTTAAGTGGAAACCACCTTCTTTTAATACGTCCTTACATTTATCAAAAAATAAACAACCTTCTTGGATTGTTCTACAGCTTGAGTTTAAATCATCTATATGTAAGGATTGTAAAAATTTTGAGACAAAATTGACATCAGAGAGGTAATACTTCTCTGCATGATGAATCAATGTGGCGTTAAGAAGAAATGGTGACGAGGTAACACCAAAGGGAACTCGACATAAACGATAAGTAGCTAATTGAGATATAAACAAGTTTTTAATACTTACATTACTAATATCATCAAACCATATGAAACGTAAATAATTTCTGTCATTTTTATCAAGAGCAATTTGCAAAAAGGCTTTCTCTATATCTGCTATAAAGGCATATTTATTTGCACGAAAACGTAATAATATATTAAATAAAGATGTTGCTAAACTTGGTCCAGCATGCAAACAATCATTTAAAGATGGACCAGATAAAGTAGAACTGGCATCAAAAACCATTCTCACTTTTGTTGTAACTTTGTCTTTATGACAGACTGGGCGATGTGGCAAGTAATACATACCTCCAGTATTCAAATTATAGTTATTTACTTTTTCTATGACACCAGACTTTAACTGGTCTACAATTATTTCATTATATTCATTTAAGAGCTCAGGATCATTCTTTAACCTTTTGAGAACTGTATTCAAACTTTTTGTACATAAACTATAGTTATCACCTAATAATGGATGGTTCTCTTTAAATGGCAATTTAACTGTATACAGACATTTTTTTTTATCAAAATGAATATTATTCTTAAAGTGTTTGACAACAATATTTTCAACTCCTGAATTCTCTAATTCCCAAAACTTTTTGACATAATTATTAAACTTGGAAATTTCATTAATAAATTCAGCTTCGACTTTTAAAGTATGTGTGGAAAAAACACTACAATTCTTTCCAGATGTGGTATTGACACAACCACTTAATACATAACCAACTGCTGATTGTAAAGCAACAGGACCTGTATCGCCACGAATTACTTTACCATTAAAAAATGACCGGTAATAATCAGCACCAATTAATACATCCACTTCTAAGGACCTACAATCAACATTACTATCACTTTAAGTGAGACCTTTAAGATGCTCAAAAGAATCAACAGCTTCTTCTATAAATTGACCACTAAGAGGAGCACATATAGGCTTAACAAAACATGTTACAGGTATTAAAGAATTGTTTATGGTTTCTATTGAAAACTGAACCATATCTAAAGTTTGTGTTTGTGTTTGATTACCAAAGGTTTTAATACTTATTTGCTTCCTACCTATTGTGGGAAGAAAGAGCTTTTTACGTAATGATGGCGAAATATAACTGAGTTGAGAGCAACTGTCAAAAAGAAGTCGACATTTCTGTGTATTTTCCTTATTCTTCACAGTAACAACAGCTGTTTGCAATAAAACATTCTTAGATTTTAGTAATTCATTGCTCGCAACAGATGTCAATTTACTGTTTGACTCTTTTTCATCATCAACATGAGGAAACTTTTTAAAACACATAGACACACAATGCTTCCCGGAGTATTCAAAACAGCTGATTTTAGAAGGAATTACCAGACATATGGCCTGGCTTTAAACAACTAAAGCAACGCCTCTTCTCTCTTAAAATATTTCTCCTAGAACTTATATTAGTCACAGTTTTACAATTTTCACTTCTATGACTATTGCTACAAAAAACACATTGTAAATTATATTGTGGCTTAAAGTGAGCACTAGAATGTAGCACCTCTGCAGTGGAATGATTAATTTTACCTTCTCTGTCTGACTGAGCTTTCTCCCTAGCTTGTAGTTCACATTTTAAAGCTTTTAAAACACCCCTTATATCCCAATTATCATAAGAATCAAACTGTCTAGTAATAATTAAATTTAACTCTTCTGGAATTTTTTGCATTATGATAGGAATTAATAAAGGTCCATGCATAGTGAAATCTATACCTAAATTTTCTAAACTTCTAATTTGAACATCAAGATTGTCATGTATTCGACATAACGAAGAAATATTGTTTATACTTTGCACTCTCTCTAAAGCAAAGAGTGACTTCATGTGCGATGATATTAAAAGTTATTACTAAACCTTTCTTTAAGCAGTTCTAATATGGTGTTATAATTATCATTTGTTAAAGCTAAACCTGAAATTGTTTTTAATGCTTTTCCTTCAAGTAAATTACGTAAATAGTTAAGTTTCTGTATTGGGGAAAGATCTTCATTATTATGAATGGCACATTCAAAATTTTCATAAAAGGTCTGCCATTCCTCAGGCTTTCCATCAAAGGTACATAACTTTAAAGGTGGAAGTCTAATATTATTTATTCCAAAAGTAGATGTAGAACCTTGTACACTCCCAGATTGTGACTAATTGTTATTCTTACAATAATTATCATTAAACCTTTCAATTATTTTGATATTTTTCTTAAAAAATACAGAGAATTCATTAGCTAAATTCTCTTCATTTTGTAAGTCCTCATCATCTTCAATTAAATTTATTAATTCATCATCAATGGCTTTAACCTTATTATATTTTTCAATCAAAACTTCTTTGAAACTGCATAGTTCCTCTACTGAGTCATTACCTTGACTGAGATTAGTCATGCAATTATTAGCCTTTTCAAGTATGTTTTTTATAGCAATGATGGTAATGGTGCGAATACGTTTTTTTCCAGCAATACCTTCCATTATTACGAACCCTAAGAATGCTAGTAACAACAAATGTTTATTCAAAAAAAATTATGGCTAATTCTGATACAACCACAAACACAAATTACACACACACTATGTAATTTTTTAATGCTAGCAAAAATACGCCCCCAGACAACCCCAAAACGCAGGTTAACCCCAAAAAACAAATACAATGCTCATAAGTACTTAACTTTGACAATCTCTATCTCTCTCCGTGGGCTCCAAATATTGAGTATTTTAGCTTACTCAATGGTTCGCATTAGATAAACAACTTGAGTAATTGCAAGCACATAATATATATTTATAATACAAGAAGTTTAGTACAAAGTCTTAATAAAGTACTCGGCGCTACTCGACTTTCTCCCCCCCCCCCCCCTATTTTTATGATTGATTCTGATAGAGAATTTTATGCTGATTAAGAATCGTATAAAAATATGGGTCTCAAAATCAATGGAAAGTGCTCTAATCTGAAGTTGAAAGTACAAAAATATACGACAAATCTCTAATATTCGCCATCTTGAAAAAACTAATTCTACGGTTGGTTTTATTTTCAAAAGCAAAAAATGCCAGCCCGGTTTTTACAACAAAAAAAAATTTTTTTAGGTTTAATATGAACGGCTAAGTTCCCTCGAGTATACACTTTTTTTTTTTTTTTAAAATAAGAAAGTAGTACTTAAATCTTAAGAAACTATTAGTATTTAGTTACTTTTCGATAAGAAACTTATTTTATTAAGGTTCGAGGAACATCTCCTAATTTGTGTTCTGTTCAGGGACAAACCTTAGGATTATATGACAGTGATGGAATTCAAGCTATTTTAGCTGACAATAAAACGGGATAACATGTTTTCAAAGTTCATTTTATGTACTTTTTCTCACTTTCGATAATTAAGCAACTTTTACTACTTTTTAGTATTAGAGTTGAAAAAATGTACTCTTAAAATAAGAAACTTTCTAGTACAAGCTCATTTGCTTCGTTTCTTATGTGTAATCGGACAGAAAAACTAGCTATAAAGCGTGTTACTCTTGCGAAACATGATTCCTTTTTATGAATTTTAAATTTATAAGAGATTTTATGACAATTCTCAGATAATATTAAATCTTTAATAATAAAGAAAGAGTAATTGAAAAGACAAACTTCCTTCGAATAATAAAAATAGAATTCCTTATGTTCTTTGCAAAAATGTTTTTAGTGAATGTAAGTGGCTATGAAAATAGCCGTTTTTTTGATTTACCCAGTCCTCGGCATGAATTATAATGCTAGTAACGTTTAATGCACACAGTAAGCTTTCGAGGAAGTCAAACAGGATACGCTGCCACAACCTGATCCCAAAAATGAAAAAACCGATGTTCGGGGAATCTCTGCATCCACATAAATTCAGACAAATAGTCAGCTATCATTTCACGGTTAGTTGGTCCCATCATTGATTTGATTTTTGCTTTCGCTCGACACCACATAGCTTCTACATGATTTGTTGTCACGCCAGTCAGAGGTTCTACAAAGTTTCGAGTGTGGTTGACAGTGCCATGTAAATATGCAGGAGCTTGCAAATCATTATAAGCTGCCCACATATCACTCCAGACAATAGAGCCAGGAAGTATCCATTGATTTATGATTGGAATCAATGTTGCAGAGTCGCGATTTTGGACGGGAATTAAAAAGCCTTTTTTAGTAGCAGGTTCATATCCGCCAAATATCCACTGCTGTGGGATTACTCTACCAACGTGATACTTCCTTCGACAGAAAACAGATTCATCTATTTCAACAATGCACCCTGGACCACCTATTGGATCAGGGTTATTGATGAAATATGAGACACAAATATCTCTGCAAAATTGATTCCAATCAACAATGGTGTCATCGCTTCCTATGTTAAGCTCTTGCCTTACATCGCTAATTGATAATCCCCGACTCTTACCTGCACTTCTACCCCAAACGTAAGTTAATCCTAATATTTGCCAAAGTTGTAGGTGGGATTTCTCAAAAAAGCTGCCTTTTCTTATGCTGAAGGTTCTTTTGCACCGCTTAACTTGACATCTCCAAATGAACTGGTCGATTGATCCATTCTTCACTTGCTGTGTGCAGGCCACGTTACATACACTACAACGCATACTTTCGGCGAGTAAACCATAAGTTCTGCACCAGTGCATTGTAGCTTCAATGTTGTATTTGAATTTTGCTCCTATTTCTGTTAAGGAAAGAGAGTCAAATTCGTTTATTGTTGGTCTTCGAAGGGCCATGATATTAAGATAAATAAACTTACTAGACAGTTAGTACTGAAACATTCCTTTTTATATGACAGTTACAATGAAAATAATTTTTCACGGGGGGTTAACTTAAAGTATTAGAAAAAAAATCAACAGTTTGAAATATGTACATTTTTAATGCAAAAAGTTTAGTAATGCTAAATTTATTTTAGTATATAACCAATAAAAGATTTTTCAACTTATTTGATAAAAATTTTAAAAGATATTCTAGACAACAAAGTAATGATCCCAGCTAAACCAAATTTGCGTGATAAATTTAAATGTCAATGAATTCTCAAAACGTTCCATAATTAGAAGTTTTTGTTATGAATATAAAAACCAGGTTGTTAGTACTTTTAAAAGATAACTTTTAAAACAAAAAAAATCATTTTTCAAGATGGCGAATATTAGAGATTTGTCGTATATTTTTGTACTTTCAACTTCAGATTAGAGCACTTTCCATTGATTTTGAGACCCATGTTTTTATACGATTCTTAATCAGCATAAAATTCTCTATCAGAATCAATTATAAAAATAGGGGGGGGGAGAAAGTCGAGTAGCGCCAAGTACTCTAGCATAGTCAAGTATAAGATTAACAAAAAAAGAAAGCATGGATAGCACACAATGCATTGCGGGGATATTATAAACCCGTTAGTTTATTATCGGGAAGCCGAACAGGCTTCAACAATTATTACTATACGGTGAAAAAATTTTGTGATATAAAAGATTACAGACGTCAACAGGAATTTTGAGTTTAGGTTTAGCATATCTAATTGTTATTTCCAACTATCAGAATGAAATGACTTCATAGGTACAGTGTTTTCCAAAACTTAGGGAAATCTAAATAAAATACTTTTCTAAGAAACAAAAAATTTTAAGATAGTTATAAAACAACTTTAACTTAAAAACCTTTACTAGATATACTATTTGTTAGTAAACGTGGAATATATTCTTGTTTTGTTCTCACTTATATGGCTCTCTGTTAACTGTTCTATATGAATACAAAACAGATGTAAAAAATAGTAACATTTCAAAACAATAGAAACTTTTATCTTAATAAAATTGGGCGGTAGAGTAGCGGAGACGAATATTATGGTTAGATAAGTCGAAGTTAAACCTGAAAAGTACTGATGCTGAATAAAATGTGAGAAAACCAGTCAGCCAATGATTAAAATCAATAAACTTTATTGAAGCAATTAAACATGGGATTGGCGCAGACATGATGGTATGGGTGTGTTATTCAGAATTTCCTGTATTGGGACCACAGTATCACACAGAAGGTGTAATGGACAAATACATTTACAATTCAATTCTGGAGAATCAACAAATAACTTTTGTGGACACGCCTCTATGCTGGGCGTTTCAACAAGATAATGACCCCAACATACATCAAAACTCGTTAAAGTATGACTTACTACAAATTTAAACCACTGAAATGCAATGACCTGTGCAATCTCCTGACCTAAAACCTCCTGAGAACTTATGGAACTTAATAATTTGATGATAAAGTACAAAATTATTGAGTCTGTGCATCTCTTCATGGCCGCCGAGAGAAATTTCGGGTCCCGGGGAAGTTTTCTTAAGGGGCCCTCATTATGATCAATTACATGCTCAGGACCAAAAGAAGCGTGCTCTGGTCATTATAATTGAGAAATAAAAGTTAATTAAATCTTTTAAAAGTCAAAACTATTTAAATATTGTTTGTACACACGCGGGGCCCCGGGAATCTTCCCCGTCCACCCCCCTCTCGGCGGCCATGCATCTCTTAGATCTACTGAGGTTGTTCAAAACAATCGATATGTCATTAATTACCAATCTGATATGCTTTTGATACACTCGTAAAAGTTCTTTAATTTTAGAGTTGAAATAATGATACATTTTTCCTTTCTGTAGCTTTTTTTTTATTGCTATATCAATATATATATCTATCTTGTACAGAATGGATGCTTAGACTATGTTTTATCTATAATTCCTTGTATTGAAATCAAAATAGAAGGACATTGTAATCTTTTTACAAATTTCAAACGCGTTCCATTAGTTTCGGTAGAAAGTGTAGCTATCAGAATGAAAATACTGGTTTTAAGAAAATTTTGAAGAAAATGTTAAATGATGCTTTCTATGAACACCTTAACATTTCTCTCCAATTTCTGTTATGTCAATATCCTTTAAGACTTTTGAGTTAATAAGCTGTGATTTATCCATTACAATCTTTTTACCTCTTGTTTTCGTAAATTCGCTGCAAGCATGAGCTTACCTCATATTTACAACTTCTTGATGCCTTTTTCGAACCAGACGTCACTGTTGAAAATATTTTGTACTTTACAAGTAAGTTCGACTTGAAAATAATTGTTAATATATCAGATCTTATGGATCAGCATAAAATACAGCTCCAATATAATTTTTGAAACATTATTACAAAGACTAGTTTTTTGTTATATTTATTTTACTAGAAAATAGACATTAAAAAAAAAAAAGGAATTCAGAAAAAAACAAAAGGAATTTAGAAAAAAAAAAAAAGGAATTAAAAAAAAAAAAAGTTTATATTTGTAGATCGGTGTTACTAGATAACTGTAGAAAATGTCATTAAATTTCATTCTTAAAGGATTACCTCTTGATGAATTACTTTATTACTATGTAGTTATATATTACAAATGATTACATGCAATAGTGTATTCATTACACAAGTGCATACAATAAGTTTCCAACAACTCAACTTGGTGTAATATAAGAACACTACTTTAAAAGGTCGCATAATCATTTATAAAAAATACAACAATAGTTATAAAACAGGCTAATCAAAATTTTACCTTAGATTCTTACGTTAATTTAAATATAAAACACTCTAAAGGTCTCAATTTCTTGTTAACTTTTTTTAAAGAGATTAAACTTGCATTTAATTGGTCGATTATTATTTCTGTTGAACATCATTTTTACGTTATCATTGAGAAACTAGAGGCCCATATTTCTCAAAGAAAAGACCATTTCACTACCGATCCACCCCACCCAACGCGCCTAGTGTGTATCCATAAAGTTTCAGTTTTTTGTGGAGCCTTTTAAAAAATAATAAAGCGGCTTAAAATAGAAATACACTAGCCGCAATGTCTTAAAAATTATATCTACTCACAGGCTAACTAATATGGCTGCTTAGTTTGCGAGATTGTACACTATACTCATCGGTACTTTAACTCATTTGATCTATAAGATTATGATCTTTTATACCCTTTGTTTATGTAAAAAGAATGTTGGCAGTAAATTTTTCTGAATTAGTAAAATAAGACTTTTTATAATTGAATAATGATAGTTTTTAAAGATGGATATCTATACTTCTATATAAATAAGTTGGTAGCTGGAATTAAACGGCAAAACAAACACAAATCCGCACGTTTTTCTTTAATCACCTTAGTTTAAAGACATTAGCTATGAACCTAGCTACAATAAAATAAGACAAATTCAGCAGCTGTAAATAATATTCCATATATTCAATGGCTTCTATATTGAAACTGAACTAAAATGTAAATAAATAAATATATATAAAAAAGTTATTGATATATAAAAAAGTTATTGATATTGATTTTTGATAAATTAGTTAAAAATGCTATGAGTCGTAATATTGTTGATGTATAAGTTTTTTATCTGTATTTTTTTCTTGTCTTTCAGGAATGTTCTATACTTGAAGTTAATGCTTTATGACAAATGACTTTAATAAGTTTATTTAAGGAGTTCAAACATTGCGAGAAAAGTGAAACAGAGCCCAGATCAGGGCATGACAATTATTCCTCAAAATAATAAGGACTCAAAAATGAACAGTCCAGAAGGGGAAATAACCAAAAATAATGATTCTAACATTTTGAATTCATCATTATCTATATCTGAAGCTGTTGAAAATCCTACAGATATTGGTATCACAGTACCTAGTATAGAGGTCTTGAAAGTAATAGACGAATCAGAAAATGATTCTATTATAACAGATAGTGATTTTGATGAGAAAGGAAACCCAATATTCCCACATGAGTTACTTTTAAAACTTGATGAGATGGTAAATAAAACAAAATGGATAATTCCAGTTTTACCAAAAGCAGAGCTTGAAGTGTTGATGAATGCTGCTATAAAGTTGTCTAGAAAAGGTAAAGTTTTAATTTTAAAACTGTACATAAAGTAGCAGTCAAGAAGATGAAGCTCCCTCTTTTTTATATCTTTTTCCTTTGAAATTTAAATTAGGAGTATTTAAATCTAATTAGTTTGATTGTTTTTTTGGGTGGATTTTCACAAATTTTTAAAATAGTTATCTATAATAGAAGGATGTAACCACATTACAGCAGCAGAAAAGAAAAATTTTTTTTTCCCTATTAACTTAGTTGGGTAGTCTTTTATATTAGGAAAAAGCCTAAAGACTCTCTCAGAAAAGAGTTCATAGGTTTTCATTTATGGTAATGGGTAGGTCAATCCAGGTTTCTGAATTTGTACAAAAAAAAAAAGTTAATTATTTTCTTTAAGATATTATCCTTTAATTAGAAAAATCTTTGTGCAGGTTTTATGACGTGTTTTGGGTTATTATCTTGCTGATTGATTCATCCAAATAGTAATTAAGGTTTTTCATTTGGAAATATTGCCTTATGTTTTCCTTGTGCATAACTTGATCAAGGATGCTACCAGTATGGTTAATTAAGCCATCTGTGCTACAACTAATACAGTTCAAAACCATAATTTTTTCTAGAGAATGTTAGGTGTTACTTTGTTCCACTCAAGCTGCATATACTTACTAATTTTTTACTACAGAGAATAGTGGCCCAGTCTTTTGATGTTCAATAATATAGTGTTTGGCATGATAGGTACAGGTGATGCAATTCTTATAACAAACCAATATTTTTCTCAGCAGCAAGCCTTCCAAACAATTCTGAAGCACGCTGACATTGTTTCACAGTTCTAAAAATACTGGTTTTAATCTTTCTGATTATATTTTGAAAGCTGTGTGCTGATCCTGTGTTTCCTCTTGTTTTTAATACTACCTTGCTCATCATATTGTTAAATGACATTACAAGTGTCTGTTTAGAATCTACAGAGTGAACTTTCAACTTGGTCTCTTAAAATTTTTTGTTTTCTCCTGCTAGATTTTTTTTAGTCTTTCCATTTTGCGGTTGGATGGCTCATAGTTTACTCAATTAAAATTAAGCATGTAAAAGTTGCTTAAACATTACAAAATGAAAAACAAAAAAAAAAAATTATTTTGATCTGTGCAAATTCTGTTAAATATTTTTTATAGTTGTTAAATACCACAATAAATCTAAACAATAGCAAAAGGAATACAATTCAGTATTTGAATTTTTGTTCTAATTGTTTTATGATATTTCTAGGACTCGACACAAAAAGTGAAGCATGTCAAAGGTTTTTCAGTGAAGGAATGACAATATCTTTTACAAAAGTTTTAATGGATGATGCAGTTAGCACTTGGAAGTTTGAAATTCATGTAATTCTAAAGTTCCTTTCAAATGTTATTTATTAAAATTAATACTTTCATGCACATACTTTTTTATTTTACTTTATATGGTTTATTATTAATATTTTATTTCTTACAAAATTTTTTTAGCTTCATTAAAACTAGTGTTACTGTAAGTCATTTGATATTTCTATATTTTTGCCATGGTTAGTACTTCAGTAAATATGAAAAATTCCTAATTTGAATCGTGTAGTTCACAGTGATTTCTGAATTATGCAAATTACAATATTGACTGAAATAACCATTTTTGAACTATTTCCTTTATGATTAAACTTTTTTTTGCTTTATAAAATCCAGTCAAAACTGTTAACAGAAAACATGATGCATTAAATTATTAACAGAGAATCAATGCATTAGTCAATTTTTTAGGTATGGCTTGAAGTATTCAGTTAAATTTTATGTCTGAAATCATGTAGAGACAAGCTTGAAAAACTGAATCTTTTTTCTCTGATCTTTTGAAAATTTCATGCCTTAAAGTCTGGCTTAAACTTGCAACTGCTATTTTATTTTCTGAAACTGGTTTCTGGATGCTTTATCTTGCAGGTGCAATATTTTGCATATTTAAATTCTTTACCCAAAAAGTTTGTCAGTAATTCAATTATCAGCTTTGTCAATAAGCTTTTAAAAAATTTAAAGCTGGCAGATATTGCTCAAATATCAAATAGCTCATATAAAAGTTAATAGCAGAGTTAAGATTTTTCATACTTAAGGAAAAGCTAACCATGGTTAAAAAGTTAGAAAAATTAAATGGTACTTTGTATCAAACATTAATGAATTGGCCTGGAGTGATTTTTAACAGTTTATTTTAGGATTAATGTATCTGTTATACCAACAATATGTTATTTAATAAAGTTAATATTATGAAGTTAAATATGTAGTTTCTTTTAATTTCATGATTTTTTTCTTCCTTTAGAAATGTATACTTAAAAATACAGAAAAACTAATTGAGCTATGTGTTGTTAAACTTGAACAAGATTGGTTTCCATTACTTGATTTGTTAGCTATTGCTCTGAATCCCAATTCAAAGTAAATTTTAAAATTTCTTTATCTTTTCTTTTTCACCTATTTATTTTTTTCTTGTTGGCCATTACCAGCTTATTACATCTTTAAATATTAAATATATCTTAAATGACTAAATGTATATGTATTTTTTTAAATTGATATTCTCAGTATCTTACTATTATATTCAATCTGAAAAGTAAGTTCTAATTTGGATCAGGTTCCATTGTGGATATGGGCAATTTAAATTAGCTTTTGTTTAAAAATGTAGTGACCTCAAACTTAACTAATATCACTTGTAAAATGTCCTTGAAAGGAAAAGTACTGTCAAAAGCAAATATTTTTGCTGAAATCAAAATAAATAATAATAGTAAATATTTTTATTGATTGAAAATATTTTACTTATAGATTTCACTTGTTCAATACTGCTCGTAACTCTGAATTCACACCGGTTTGTTTTTTTTTTATTAAAAATTTATTAAAAGTGAAATTTTTATTAAGTTTATTACAAGTATTTAGTAAATCTTCTCTTATTGGGAAAGGGCATTAGGTATTTAAAATAGACATTATTTTTTTAAATAAATTTTTTTAAAGATTTTGGAAATCAAATAATTGGTTTAATACTCTTTTCAAGCAAAATCAATTTGTATTGTAAATAATTTTTCATGAACTTCTTTTTAGAAAAGAAACAAGAATACACTTTTCATAAGAATCATTCCTTTTATAGTTGTTTAAGAACTGTTTACACAGAAATAAAATATATCATTACTAAGTTTAAAGTGATAAGATATAGACTCTGATAACTGGGGATCAGACAATCTCAAGTATAAATTTAGTGATGTTACTAACCTCTTTTTTCTTATGCAAAAAAAAAAATTCTTTTTTTATGTCCAGCAGAAAAATGTGTTTCCAAGTGTTGTTGAACATTTTTTTATGAAAGCTGATTTTTATTGGTGAAGAAGTTGTTTTAGTTCAAGTTAAAAGGAGTGTAAATCCCCCCTACATAGGGCTATGAAGAAAAATATTTTTTTTAAAGGAATAATAAAATTAATTTTTGTATCACAATAACCGCAGTAATCAGACCAATAGACACTTTATAAAATTTTAAAGTCTCTTTCATCTCAATTTAGTCTCAGGGGCCGTTTGCACGTTGCAATGACTGTCGTCAACCAAAGGTAAAACTTCTTCTTTAACTATTTTCTTGGTTTGTAGAAGTGACTTTAAATTCCAAATATTGATGTAGTTTTATCAATAGTAGCTTATTATTGCATAAAGCGGATCCTTTCACATATGCTATATCTTTGTAAAAGTTGAGTAGGTGAGTTATAAAATTTGAAGAAACTCATTATTAAAAAGATCATAAGTAAAAAATCATTATTGAATAAAGATTATCCTCTTTTAAGACTTCTTTAATCAAAAATATTTTTTAAAAACTCATAAAGGTATAAGAATGAAAAGAAATTTAATTACAAAGCAAAATTTGTTATATTTAAAAAAAGAAAATAATATAAAAAGAAATAATAGTATTTAAAAGAATTGCAAATAAGATAAACTTTGTTTTTTATTTTATCTGCAAAGTTCTTTTTTTTTTTTAACCATATTTTTTTAGGGTTGGCTAGTAGATTTGGTTAATCAATTTGGAGACCTTGGTGGTTTTCACAAACTTAAACATAGACTCTGTGAAATGGGTAGCCTTAATGTTCAAGTAGTTTGCGCATTAATAAAGTAAAAATATTTCTTTTTCAACTTTAAAACTTTTTTCTTAAAAAATGTTCTTTTTTCTGCTTTTTATGTTTCATAAATACGTTTCATGAATAAAAATTGTAGTTTTAAATTGATATTTAATTTTTCATCAGTTGTGTTAAGATAATTTAAATAAATTATGCCTTAGAAATAGGTTTTCTGCTCACCTAACAAAAAAACAAAGATAGTTTTAAATTTTGATGTTGAAGTCTTATGTAGTTGATACAATTTTTAATGTCATTTTCAATTTTTTGAAAAAAATTTAATATCCATTTAAATATCTTATCCATCTAAGTCATTAAAAGTTAATGTGTTAAAAATTTGATAATCTACATTATTTTATAATATTAAATAAGAAAGAGACATTTGATTTAAATTATTTGATTTAAAAAAAGCTAAAAATGGTTTTATTGTGGTTGCTTATTTTTGTTTTGAATACTTTTTAAATTTTATATTTGTCACTCTTTTTTGTAAAAATTTGCACTTTTTCAGACCATTTGGTCAATGTGTTGAAGTGTTAACTGAACAAACAGTCGAACAATTTTTAATTCCAGTTGTTGTAAGTAAATTAACTTTGTTTGGATTCTTTATAAATTTGTATTATTTCTTTTATTTACAATCTAAAATAATATAATCCAATATATTGTTGTAGTATAAAAAGCTGTAAAGTTGTTTTAGAATCCTAAAATGTCTTGCTTTAAATTGAACAGAAACCTGAAAACTCTCATGTTTTTTTATAACTTTTTAGAAAAGTGTTAAGAGCTTCTTAGATTCAATAACAGATGAGGTTTTAAAAAAAGAGTCAAAAAATGAATCAAAAAATGAAGCTATATCTGTGACAATCAAGGTAAAATAATGTTATATCCGTGACTAAGGTAAATTATAGAAATTAATTTTTTGCTTGATATGTTTTTAATGTTTGCTACATGTTCAATTAACATGTTGTTGTTAGCTTAACAAATCTAACTAATCCTGTTTGTAGTGCATTTTAATGATACTGATGCAAACTATTTTACTAAGTATTTTTAAGACTTCTATTTTCTTTTGCAGAGTATGAAATTAATTGTTGCTCGTTTACCTGGTCAAGAGGAACTATGTAAGCAACTTGAAGAGTTGAGACTGTTAATGATTCTCAGGTAAAAATTTCCTCTATTATTTATTCATCTCAATTTTTATGAAGTGTTTTTTGATGAAATAAAGGATAGCATTATGGTTTACTTTTGATAAACTTGAATTTTTATCAGGTCACACAAAAGTTTTGTGTTTAAAGTTTAACTTCTTTTCATCACATTTTGAAACATTAATCTCAGTACTCAAGCTGTATTAAGTTGGGCTGTTAGTGTTTCTAGTTTTATGCATATTTAGAAATAATTTACTTTATCTGGTAGGTTACTTCAAGTTTCACCTTTCAATGGGAAGATGAATGCATTAAATGAAATTAATAGAGTTATAAGTAGTGTATCTTACTACAGTCACCATCGCCACAATAGCTATGAAGAAGATGAGTATTTGACAAATGACATGGTTGCAAAGTGGCTCCAAGAAAATAATGTTTTAGTTATTGTTTTGAAGGATAATCTCCATCAACCCCAGTATGTTGAAAAACTGGAAAAGATCATACGTTTTACTATCAAAGCCAAAACACTGACTGTTAAAGATCTAGATACAATATGGATGGCACAATTAGGTAAACATGAAGCCATTGTAAAAAATGTGCATGATTTGTTGGCAAAATTGGCTTGGGATTTTTCTGCTGAGCAGCTTGACCATTTATTTTCCAGGTTTCAGGTAATTGATCAGTCATTAAAGTTTTTATTATTTACTTTTTGTAAACATCTTTACGCTAAAGTTCAGTAATGTAAAAGTAATTTTAGAAATTTTAAAAAAACATTCACTGAACAGTTTTTTAATAAATCTTATTTTTTGTAACCATGTAAAAAACATTATGTTAAGGCTGGTTGGAATTCAGCAAATAAAAAACAGCAAGAAAAATTGCTTGAGTTGATTCGACGACTTGCTGAAGATGACAAAGAGGGAGTGATTGCTCACAAAGTAAGTTTTTCATGTAAGATCTCTGTAACTTTTATATTGATCATACATGGAATGGATCTTTAAAGACTATCTGAATTGATAATGACCCATGGGATTTTTGACATATTTAAAGAACCACATAAATGGTTTTGAGATTTTTTTTTGTTTTTTTGTTTAAAAGCAAATTTATCTCCAAATGCAGTAAAGATTTTAGAAAACATCATCAAGCTGATCACAATATTTTCTCAATTTAATGTGGACACCTTGCATGAGCTTTCGGACAACAGTTTTTGTAAAATTTTGTAATGCGACACCTCAATTTGGTGGATTTGATTGTTGTTTGCCGCAATTTTGGCCTTACACAGCTCAAATATCATGCCTGCCCAAAATTTTTCAATTAGACAAAGTTGTAGCATTTGTGAAAAATGGGTGAGTTTCGAAACCACAAGAACAGATGTCATGTCAAGCCATAATTCTCTCGCCTAGTTTTTTGGTTTTAATTGCTTTTAGCAATTGAACAGTCAAGTTTGCAGTAGGTTTGGTCATCCATTATAATACAATTTTGATTTCCTTGAAGCTTTTCTCGCAGTAGTTTTTAACCACATTTTTGGCCATTGCTGAATTGCTGTTGGGATTCCAAGGAAGCTGAATTGCTGTTGGGATTCTGCTTCCTGTATATTTTTTTTAGCCATATCTCTTATTGACTTCTTGGATTGTTGACTTTGGAACACTCTATAATTTGATGATACAATGGACAGTTTTCTTTTGAACTTTATACTTTTTTGCTAGCAAATTAATTGGAACATGATTTTTAAGCCACTTGTCAGAAATAAATTTTATTACTTCTTCTTGCGTATACATTTTCTTTATTTACAATCAACTTTTTAAAAACTAACTTGATATTGTTTGAAAGGAAAATAAATTTGCTTTAAAACAATAAAAAAAATTGTCAAAATTAATTAAATGACTCTTGAAAAATCTTTCAAATATCCCATGGGTCATTATCATTTTAGACAGTCTTTACTAAAAGACAGATTTTTTTACTAAAAGACAGATTTCTTTACTAAAAGACAGATTTCTTTACTAAAAATGTTAATAAGAGTTATTTTTATTTTTATAATTCTGTTGTAAGGTTCTCAACTTGTTATGGCAGCTTGCACATAGTGATGATTTGCCTACTGATATAATGGACCAAGCATTAAATGCACACATAAAAATTCTTGATTACAGTTGTTCACAGACCCAAGATAGAGACAGTTTAAAAATACATTGGATTGATTTGTGTGTAGAAGAATTAAAAGGAGGCTCTTGGGTTATTCCAGCACTGAAGCAGATTCGTGCTATATGTGAATTGTTTTATGAGGTATAAATGATTTTATATTTTTTTGTTTTGGTAATTGGTTTTTTAATTTTTGTAATTTCAATGTTTTGATTGTAATTATTGGTTATTGTAATTATTGATTTGATTGTAAATATTGATTGTAAATATGGATCATATAAACATAGATCATAGTTTTCAGATCTGCTTAAAATATTCACCACTAAATTGTCCTATTACAAGAAACAAGTCTATAAAGCATGAAGTTTTTTTTTTTCAAACTTAGAACAGGTTTTCATGTAATTTTGACCTAGTTTTCATGTAATTTTAAATTTCATTATTATTGAATTATGAGTGAAAAAATTATCAAAAAGCTATGCAAAAATTATAGAAACTATGTATGTTATGCAAAAATTATAGAAACTATGTTATGCAAAAGTTATAAAATACATGTTATACAAAAAATAACAGTGTATAATGAAGTATAAGATTGGAAAAATATTTTAATCTCTTCAAATTTTATGATTGAGCTTTGATAATGCAATCATAATACATTAAATTATGGAGAGTTTTGAAGATTTGATTTCAATGATAATTAAAATAACTGTTGTCAAATTTAGCAGTGTTGCACCAAAAGTAGTGCTTTAAAAAATCTCAAATAAATCTTTGTAGTCACTAAACCCTCATTCATGTGTTCAGTGAGAGGCTCTTATAGAACACCTCTTGAATTGTTCCACCATGCAGTCCTTGTTTTCTACAGAATCAACAATTTTTGCAAGTAGATCTTAATACATTTTTCCATTTTTTAACACAACTACAAATAGTATTATATTTAGATGATAGATATGCAAAAAGAATGTGTACTCCTTGTTAATTTTGAGAAGCCTATTAGTATATTTTGATTTATTTGTTTGTCCTTATTACTTATAGTAATTGTCCTTATTTATATGTGTATATTTCTTATAGTAATTGTCCTTATTTTTTATAGTATGGCATAATATGTTTTTACAGAACCATTTACATATTTAAATAGGAACTTACCTCTACTTTGGGAGAATAGCTTCCTAAGAATGTTGCTCTGTGGCTTTAAAATGGCTTTTTTAATTTCAGATACTGACCAAAAGGGTAGTGATTAAAGAATAGTATTTTTTTTTTTTGAATTTAAAATCAAAAGTTTTGATTTTTGTGTAAAGCTTATCATAATTTTTCTGTTTCTAATGTAAATTGTTAAGTGTTTAAGATTTTTTCTTCTGATAGTTCAATAACTCTTAAGTCAGTAACAGTTGACAATATAAAAAATCTTCAATCTTGTGTTTTTGAGTTTTGTTTCTCTTCTATGTAGTCCACCTGCTACATAGAAGAGAAACAAAACTCAAAAACACAAGATTGAAGATTTTTTATATTGGGGTATCTCAATTTTACAAACATGGCAATGTTTTTCCTTATTACATGTGATTCTTTCATAGAAATGGTTCGATAAAATAAAACATGAAACGTTTCTATAAAATAAAATAAATTATGAAAATCTTTGAACATAAAAATTGTTGATATTTAAAACAGGATTTGGATCAATCATTTTGTTTCAGGTTTTTTTCAATTTTTAAATGTGGCTTTTAACATTATTTTCATGTGTTTCATATGTGGCTCCAAGACATTTAGAATTATGAAACTAATTATTATTTGTTTTAAAAAATCTTCTTTTTGTTAAAAAAGTATCAATGCAATCAATATTGTATGTTCTCATTGTATGTTCTCATTGTATGTTCTCATTGTATGATCTCATTGCATGATCTAATTATAACTGGTAATTTGTTTTCAATGAAAGCCTTCTGTCTTAGCTCTTGATATATCATCTATAGTGATTGGTTAATCAATTAGACACATAATGAAATGTCACATGGTTAATCAGTCTGATTAACAATTTGTTACTTTTAATTTAAAATATTTAATTAGTACTAATAATAATTAGTTATTATTAGTACTAGTTAAATATTTTAACCCTTTTGTTGTGCACCTGTATATACTTGTAAAAAAAATATGTGCCTCATGTGCCTCATTTGCTTCAAACAAGTATTTTCGCACCATGTTTTTAAATAGTTTCCTGCTCAACACGAATACTTTCATTAGGTGAAAAAAGTTTCAAAAAAATCCACACAAAAATAATGACCATTAATCCCAAAAAAATTGGATTTGTTGCTGATTTAGGGTTTTTTTAGTTTTTTATTCTCAAAAATGTATTTAAATTCCTTGAAATTCATGTATTCAAAAGTATGCAGCAAATTCTGATGAAATTTCGGGTGTTAATTACTGTGTTAATTATCTCTGTGCTAGTGACTACTGTTACAGTCACTGCAAAGTAATTAGAAAATTTGCCGATTCCTGTCTGTACAGTCATGAATTTATTTGGTATAATAACAGGAGCACAAATACCTTAAACAAATAAAGTTTAAGATAGTTTTAAATTGCAAGATTTGAAATCCAAAATTAGATTTTTGTGTCATTTAGATGTTTTTTTTTCAATCCTACAAAAATAATAACTTATTTACTGACATAGAGTGGCAATCAAGTTTCAAGTCACCATGTTTTATATCGCAATAATGTTGTGGAAAATATTCAAAACAAACATGCTATCGTTAGTTTAGTAGCTGAAAATCTTACAAAGTATATGGGTAGAATACGCAATCTTTATCAGAGTAAGTTAATTTTAATTCTTTTGTGTTGTTTTACTTTTCTATCTTAAGGTGTTTCATTAGTAAGCTGAAAATTAATTTTGAAATTCTCTTTTCATAGCTGATGCAACCATAAATCCTGAGGAGCTTTTCCCTGATAGAAGATACGCACATGTTCGTCAGATTCAAGAGCGTCTTGACTTCCTTAGGTTTGTTAAATATTTATTTCTATTTAACATTTCCATTATAAACATTAATGAGGTAATAAGAAATTCTTGCAGTTTGAAAATTATAAAGAAAGTAACTTTTTTTGAATTTTTTTTTTGTTCCTCAGTCTATGTAAATTTAAACAAATTTTTTACACACTTCATTAATGTTAAGTTTGAAAAATAAAAATGTAAATTTTAATTTAAGAATTTTTAAAATTGTTTCAGAATAGTGTAATAAAAATGATAAATTGATGGTTTCTTGATCTTTTGAAAAAAACCTTGGAAAGTCAAAAATATTTGTGCATTCTTTGTAGATTTATATTAAATGATGGAAAAATGTGGCTTTGCCAGCCTCAAGCAGAGCAGGTGACTTTTTCATTGTTATTTATAAAAACAAATATTGTTTATTAATTTTTTTGTAAATTATAAAGATTGAAATGTAAATTGAAATGTTTGAGACTTAAAAGGTGGGTATCTTTAGTTTTAAACAATGCTGTTTATAAATATTGTTTCATTAAAATTAATTTTAATTACAACCAGAATAAAATTAAATTTAATTACAACCAGAATAAAATTAAAATTAATTTTAATTACAACCAGAATAAAAATTAACAACAGAGTGCTGTTACTATTATTTATTAGAAAACTGCTTTACAATCTACAGCCCTATTTGAACCTTTGGAATCTTTGATGTTTTAATTGATACTAACTGAAACAATGTCATAAGGTCCTATATTTTTGTTGCATTAAAAATTACATTTATTAGAACATTAAATTCCTAATTTCTGATTTTTTTCTGTTTTTTTATTTATATTTTGGAATTTCTAATTCATATTTAAAGTCCACAAGAAAACATTTGCAATCATTGATTTTTTAAGTTAATTCCCCTTCTTAGGAGGTAAAGTTTGTTCTGAAATACAGTGGAATAAAGTTTGTTCTGAATTACAGTTAAAAAAATAGTCCATGAAAGATTTTTGAAATCTCTTAAACAAACAAAAAATAGGGACAGCCCAGCTTTAAAAATTTATTATTTAGAAACTACAAAAGTGTGACATTTTTTGAATTTTAAAATTTAATTAGAAATTAAAAACAGATTATATTATTTGCTATTGTGGTACAAGGCAAACTAGTTAATCCTTCGTTTATCAATAATTTTGTAAAAATCCTTTTACCTTTTTACCTAAAACTATATGAATAATTTCATTTTACACAACATTTTGTTATAGATAAATTTAAAAATTGTATATTTTATCTGTTTTTTTACATAAGAAAATATCTTACTAAAAGATGTGAAAAAATTACTTACCTTTATATTACCATGATGATTTCTAAGTTCTCCTCTTTTTGTTGTTTAAGTGTTTTGTTTTTTTTATTTTTCTTTTTTTTAGATTTGGATATGCCTAGCAATCAATAGTGTTTTTCCTGTAGATCAAGATATTTGTTTTAAATGGTTTTCTACAGTAAGTAGATTGAAGTAGAGTTCTATAAAAAATTGAAAAAATTTATCTAGTAAAATGAAAATCAGTAAAGTGATTTTTTTTTAAGCAAACAAATGTATAGATTTTTTTTTGCCATTACACATTAAAATGTTTTGTTTTTTTTCTTTATCTTTTTAAGTACATATGAAGTATATAAAGAACTAATTTTTTATATTATATAATGTTTATATTAGATGATATTTATATTAGATAATGTTTATAATAGATAATGTTTATAATAGATAATGGGAGATGATCCTGACTTAGATCCTGACATAACCAGATTATTCTTTGAAAATAATGTCCTGAAAACTGATCCTGCCATGTTAAATGAACATGGTTTGAAGTATGCTCTCTTTATTTTGTTAATCCTATTTTTTTTTAGTATTGCAAAATATTATTTTGTTATTCCCCTTTACATACATCATAAATGCATGTACTCATACAAATATATACTCAAGTTTTTAAAGAAAGTAAAAAAAGTCTTTTAAGATACTTTTTTCTTTGATAGATGTTTTGAGCGTTTTTTCAAATTTGTAAACATAAAAGAAGGTTACCTTCAAAAGAAAAGGAATGGAACATTTGTTCTTGAGAATACACAGCTAATTGGTTATGATTATCTATGGAAGGTGAGTGTGAAAAAATATTCATTTTCTGTTTAAAATATAAAGCTTTTAATGCTTAATTGATCTATTATGAAATGGATTGGTACAGAATAAAATGTAAAAAGGAACCATTTCATCACCAAATACGACCTTTTTTTAGTATATTTGTATATTAACTGAAGGTCTAAACCTTTTAGTTAATGAAATTATTAACTGTCAAAAGCCTAATAATATCTTTTTTTTGAGATGTTCTTTTACTGAATTCAACCTTTCATTTTTACAGGAATTAAAATCATCTTTTTAGTTTTTGTTTTTTTTTATAAAAATTAAATATTCATATAGGTTATAACTCAAGCTTCCGTGGGAATAGCTACACAGGCAATTGAAGTACTACGAGAAATCTACTCAAATCTAGGTTCACAGTTGAAGTCAAAGCAGGTCAGTTAAGCTAAATTACAATTAATGAAAAGTCCTTTTTTACATTTTTTTTTACATTTTCTAAAGAATCATAAATAAATTAAAGCTTAGATATAATAGAGAAAAATATGATCCTTAAGCATCTTAGGATAATTATGAGAGATTATTATGAGAGATTATTATGAGAGTTTATTATGAGAGATTATTATGAGAGATTATTATGAGAGAAAAAAATGTTCTGATTGTCATCTCTTAAGATAAGGAAAACAGTCTGTAATTGAACCTGTGTGAACAGCCAGTACTTAAGATAAGGAAAACAGTCTGTAATTGAACCTGTGTGAACAGCCAGTACTTAAGATAAGGAAAACAGTCTGTAATTGAACCTGTGTGAACAGCCAGTACTTGATCCATCCTGTGTGTGAACTGCAATAGCAATCACATTCCCATTACAGTGTCAAAAATTTTTTTAATAAGTTAAATTTGGTAAAAAATTTTCTTACTTATAGTTTTCTTTAGCAAAAATAATCTTGAAAAAATTTACTAAAAATTTGTTTAATCGGATTGAAAAAAGCTAACTTACATGAGTTCAGAGACTTATCTTCATCTATTCATCAGTTTTTATGTAACAATACTTTAATGTTTTAACAATATTTTAATTCTATTTCAATTTAGAATGAAATCCATACTATGTTTATAAAAACTTGCAGCGATCGCATTCATCCATGTGAGGAAATAATGTGCAATACAGATTTTAATACTCCAGAGGGTAAAGCTAATATACTTAAGGAAGCTCACAAAGTGACTGCATGCTTACGTGCTCTTAAAGTTTATGTTGAAGAATCAGACAAAAACTACACTATTGAGCGTTCCATTCCTGCTCATGAAAGGTTTTAGAGTTTTATGTTTTATTAAAAATTTTAGTAATTTTGAAATTCTGTTAAAAATTTTTTCTATTAAACTTTTTTAAAGCTTTTTTTTTAAAACTGCAATACAAGTCCTTGGGTATTTGTAATTGTCAGACTTATTAATGTTAAAGTTAAGTAGTCCTCATTGATTGGTAACCATGTTTTTACAAATTTTACAAGTTAAGCAAATCTTTGAAAAAACCTTTTCTGTACAGTTAGTTCCTCCTCTTGATGCATTTTAAAAATATTTTACAAAGAAAAAGACTATTAAAAAATAACAATATTTTGTTTTACTGTAGTAAAAAAAAACTGCAACAAAAAAAAGCAATTAGTTTTTATAATAATGCTCATTTAAATCATTGTTGTATTTTTTTAAAGATCTGCTCGTGGCAAGCAAATTTGTTTATACATTCGGTTTCCTCAACAAAATCGGCAAGTTGAAGACTTTGAAGTATGGTCACATTCTAATGAATCGATTGCCTCACTTCGTAGAAGAATATATGTTCGGTAATTTTGTTTGATAACATTTTTGTACACGATTTTTCTGTTTTTAAATGAAATAACATTTTATGAATTTTTATTTTTTTTAGTTTAAAAAATGCAGTTCAAGCAATAAAACTTGACATTTGTTACAATAATGAAGTACTTAACCCTGCTGATGATCGTAAATTGATCAGTGATTTAGCAATTAAAGACCGAGGGGTAAGTGCACTAAGTGAATATTAATCCTAATTATTAATGTAATATTGATTGTTAATGTAAATTTGATTTCAATATTTTTAATTTTTTTTTTATTAATCAAAATGATCTAATAGTTTTTTCTTTTATCAAGCAGTTTTTCAATAATTCTTTAGGTTTTTGCAATAAAGTTTGGTTCAACAACAAATAGTGTTCCCTCTTCTCCTGATTCTTCATCAGATTCATCTCCTCCACCTACTCCACAACTTGGGGATGGGCCTAATGTTGAAGCAGAGCATTTGTTGCCAGCTGTGGTAGAGTTTTATTGTTCTGTTTTATTGAAAATTTTATTATAACAAATATTGTAGAAAATTTTTAATATTTTTTTTGTCTCAATAAAACTTTGATAAATGCAATGGTTATCGTAGTTTTCTTTGTCATTTTATTTAGATATTATCAAGAACAAAATTTGTACAAATGTTGTTTACGCTAGGAGATTTAAGTATGAAATTCCACCTGGAAGAATTACAAGATATTGTCCTTAGTCTGCTGAAAATATGTTCCTCAGGTTTGTGATTTTTGTTTTTGTTAGCATATCTTGTATTTAAAGTGCTAAAGTACAAAAGGCATTTAAAGGCTTATTTTATTTTCATTTTTCTAAGCCTTTATGAGATATTTTTTTAAACAATAATAATTGCAGCATAAACTAAAAGTAAAGTATTCAATTTCCTACTAATCTCTGTGATTCAATTAGAAGTCTTTGTTATTCTATGACAGATGAAATTAGAAGTTTGTGTTGTTCTATTATGACCTAACTTTCAATGTTTTTTTTTTTTTTTTATAAAAAAAAACTATAACAATATCTATCCTAACATATCTATACAACATATATACTATATATTTTTAGATGTTGAAACTATCAATAATATAAAAACAATATGCCATAACAGTGGACTGAAAGGAATGTCCTCTGTCACATTAGAGAAACTATTTTCAACACTAACTCCAATACAGGCTTTATATAATCTTGAGGTTTCTTTTTTTTTTTTTTTTTTTGAATTTCCTAGTTTTTTAAAAAAATTAAAAATTGTTATTTCTATTTAATTTGATCAGTCCTTTAAAATGTTTTTACTAATTATTTAATGGTTTCTTTTTGACTTTTTGAGTTTTAGACATTTGATATTTGGAATAGTGTTCAATCATATGTACACTTTTTTTTAGGTTATTTATGCTTTATTACTTCCAGCGATGGAGCCATTAGAAAATTACCCAAATATTTTCCAACACAATATCATATTAGCAGGGGGTGTTGATTGTATTCTAAATATGTTCACAAATAAAAATTTTTTGCATGGAGCAAATACTATTATTCAAAGGTATTTTAATATTTTACTGTTTAAATTAGGCATTTGAAAAGCTGTTTATATGCAATTATTTGCTGTTCCTTTCCAAATCTGATAGTGATATCTAATTTCTACTATCTTATGTGCAATGGTTTAATTTTTTTCTATCTTATGTGCAATGCTTTAATTTTCTTAATGTGGAAAACTTTATTACTTGTTTAGAATGGTTTACAGTGTCCTACTCAAAATCTCCAAGTTGTTTTTAACAACAATTTGCTTTGCCCATATTACTGTTGTTGCAGAAGCTCTAAATAAAGACTCAGGCAAAGATATTGCTATTTCCTCAACACAACACAACTATGCTATTGTTTTACAACAAGCCAGTCAGCATATCCCTAACACATATCATGACTATGTTCTTAGGAGTATATCTATTAAATTAGGACAAGCTTTAAGTGGTAAGGCAACAAAATATATGCCTGATATATATTTTGTGAAAATTGTACAAAAAATTTGCTGGGCTGCTGCTGCTGGAGATGTATCATTGCATCAAATGGATTTTAATAATATTCATTCTCTCTTTGAAAAACATGAAGAAGTGACAAAGTGTGCTAGCTTTGAAGATTCCAATTTAGCAAAGGAAGCTTTTGAAGTTATGACAATTGCTTTAACATTATGTCCTATGATTCTTGAAACACTTATTCGGGATAATTCTTGGCATTTATTTATAGTTGATACTTTGTTATTGTGCAAGTCCAGGTAAAATAAAATTAACTCAGCACTAGTATAGTTTAAATATATTACACAATAAAAAAAAAAAATTTTTATAGTTATAGTTTGTTATTTTGTTTACAGCACCATTCGTTCAACAGCAGCAGAGCAGTGCTTTTTAATTGCTACTAAATGCTGTAATTTAGAAAAACCACTGAAATTCTTTATTCAATTGCTTTTCACAGTTAGAGATGTAAGTTGTATTTTGATAAAATTACTAGAAATTATGCATTATACCTAAGTAATTACTTAATATGTGATAATTGATCTTGAATTTACCCTCTATAAAAATATGTTTGTTGAGATGAAATAAATATTTTTGTTTTAAGTATTGCCACAAATTCAAAGAACAGATCTTTAAGCATTGCCATAAATTCAAAGAACAGAAGGAAAAGTTTTTTATTAATTTTCAATTTATGAACCAAATTATTTTTTATTTAAAATGGTAAAACAAAAAATTCAAATTAAACAAAAAACAAATTTGACACAATTATTTAAAAAACAATTAAAAATTTCTATAAAGCAAATGGAAATTATTTTTTAATGCTGCCTTTTTTAAGAAAAACTTTCATATGCCAATCTCATGTAGTTTAAGGCCAGTCTCCGTAAATTTCAGGTTTGTTTCGTTTATCTAAGGGTGACGTAAAACTGTGCGGTTCAGATCCCGCAGGATTTTTCTAAACGTTTATAATAAAACGTTTATAAAAAGTCCGACAAGAAAGTTTTCTAATTTTTTGAGTATATATCATGAGTTCATAACATGTTATGAATTAGTATATAATATAATGATTTATAACAAACCACTTTTATTATTAAAATCTTGAATACTTATTATTTGCAATAGATTTTTTAAATTGGATGTAAATTGTGTTGGTGTATGTTACAAAATTAGTGCTCAATGTTCAGAACAGAACATAGAAAATAGAAAGTGCTCAATGTTCTTAAAGAACAAGAAAATAGAAAGACTTCTTGACGATTCTGAAAAAAGAGAAACTGGCAGCGTATATATATATATATATATATATATATATATATATATATATATATATATATATATATATATATATATATATATATATATAATATCTAAACAATATCTAGATAATCTAGATATCTAAACAAACAAAAAATTAATAAATCAATTGACTGGATGATTATTGTTAAAACAAAATGAATAAAAAATTATGATAAATTAAATAATGATAATCAATACAAATCAAATCCTATTTCACAAAAATTTATTACCAGAATTTAAACTATTACTCCAATAATATCACAAAGGATGTTTTCAAAACCAATCGCAAAGGTTTTTTCAATTCATTTTGATGTTTATAAACATTTGACAGTTACAATTTTCTACAAAAGAATTTAATAAATCGATTTCTATTTCTTCCAAACAAATCGGTTAAATTCGTTTTGTCAACAGTCTTCTAAAGACTACTGCTGATTTTATTAATTTATTTATTTTCAATCTAAATCTTTTTCTTTCTCGCAATATTTTCATTCTTGTTAAATAAACATTTTCTTTTTCTTCATTTTCTCCAGTTTTATTTATCTTTACTATACAAATTAAACATGCTATCAGTCAAATTTCAATGTGTTGTAATTAAGCAGGATCCATCCTTCTTCAGTAAAATAAATCACATTTCTATATAATTATAAAATATACTTGTAAATAATTTTTTTTTAGTTATATAGTAAGCATTGTAAAATAGTAATTGATTTCTTTGACCAGGAAGTTCCATCAACTACATTAAAAAATTAAAAGTATCATGAAAGGTGCTCAAAAGAGACTATGCTGTCAAAATATATTTGGCAACTAAAAGAAAAAAAATATTAACTTTAAATTAAACTGGTCTATTCTAAAAACTGCGCCTACCTATAATAACATATCTCAAAAATTTATATTTTGTTAACAAAAAAAGTTTGAAATTATGATTTATTTAGATCAAGAAAATTTACTAAATAAAAAAACTGGACATTTCTAAATGCAGACATGAAAATAAGTACCTTTTAAAAAATTATAAAAAGAAATGACCAAACTTACTAACCAAATTTATCTAATTCTAATTTAAATACCAATTAAAAAATAATAAATCTCGCTCTCTCTCTCTCTCTCTCTCTCTATCTATCTATCTATCTATCTATATATATATATATATATATATATATATATATATATATATATATATATATATATATATATATATATATATATATATATATTTATATGTATATAGTTATATATATATATATATATATATATATATATATATATATATATATATATATATATATATATATTTATATGTATATAGTTGCCTTAGAGGGCAGAGGTTCTATCTCCATGTTGTGCTCAAATTCAACTATGACTTTAGGGACATCTTCAATGTTAATAATTTCAAAAAAGTTGAATTATTCCTATCATGTTTGATAGTTCTAATTGATCAAAAAACATTAACACTAACAAAAAATGAAATTGCTGATTTATGCTTAATGCTCAAACTTTGTTTTTGTTCTCCTGCAAAACTACCCAAAATGGAGATAGAACCTCTGCCCTCTAAGGCGACGATATATAATGACCACATGCTCTATTTTGTTTATTACAAATAACTTCCACCGACAGAAACCATTCTGCTTATGCGGTCATCAAAAAGCCTTTCAAAACAAAATCGCTAAGTATTACCGAGTTCTCGACACTTCAGTTAACGTTGTCGAAAGAAATAATTAAACATCAGATTTTCTACCCTACCTTCTGAATCAAAGTATGAAAAAACAATATAATTCAATATCAATGTTTTTTAGCTTGTAGATAACTAGAAAAGTTGTGCTTAACACTTTTTAAAACATTCATCTTTTAAGTTTAAGGACAATATGCATCATCCACCATATTTTTGTCAATAATATTTTTTTCAATTTAGCCCAATTTTTTTTCAACAAAGTTATTCAGCTTAGACAACAAATTTTCAAAAACAGTTTTTTTTAAAAAAAGAAGTTATAGAAGGTAAGAAGAACTACCATAAAATTTGGACTGGCCTTATATCAAATGAGATTGATAGTTTGTACACAATTTTGTACAACTTTTTTTTAAAAAACATTTATATGCCAATTAATAGGTTGCACACAATTTTGTACAGTTTCTTTTTTAACTTATTCTTGGGAGATACTTGGTAGCAAAATGGGAGTAGTAATTTTTACCAACTAAAAGTATTCTGGAAGCACTAAATGTATAATAGAGCTTTAATTGGTTGATTTTAGTGTAAAAGAGTACCTACTTAAAAGAGGTAAACCAAATGCAGTTTTTAGTTTTAGGAATGAAAAAGAATGTGATTGCTTATACAACTCATATCTAACTCTTACATAACTGTTACATTGTTTGAGAGGAGTGATAAATGTTAAATTATATAAAAGGTGTGTTCTTTACCAAAACTAGGTGATATAAAAAAGGGTTAGAGGACCAAGTCTTAGAATGACCATGCTAAAGACAAAAATGATAAAATTGTTTGTGCAGATCAAAGTTAAGGATTAAGGTTGACTAGCAAGGTTTTGTAGGAAAATAGTTGTTTATTGTATGTAAAAATAGATCATCTGCAACTAGCCTGATGTTCCAGCAAAGTTTAACTGTCACTTCTAACATCAAAATGATTTTTAGTGCTTAATGGAAAGTAAAACTTGTAGTGCTTGCATATATCTTAAGGTT
Organism: Hydra viridissima; assembly: GCF_058129835.1. Classification (NCBI taxonomy): domain Eukaryota; kingdom Metazoa; phylum Cnidaria; class Hydrozoa; order Anthoathecata; family Hydridae; genus Hydra; species Hydra viridissima. Next base: position 8,064,848 of record NW_028324310.1, read on the forward strand.
TTTTTTTAGTGTTGTAAGATTTATGGGTTAAGACAGTGAGGCTTGAGCAGGGAATATTTAAAAGTTAAAATGAACAGATGATGGTTAAATGGATGTGTTGTGGAATACTAAAATTACCAGGGCAGATGCCCTGCTTTGTCAATTAACTAAAGAAAACAGATGTTTGAAAAAAAAAAAATTAATGGTAACTTAAGGAACTGTCAATCAATCCTTGCATGGAAAAATAAATGTTAAATGCATAAATATTTTGTCAATTATAATTTAAATGCAATTTATTGTGTCATTCTTTTACTTAACTTGAGATTCTTTGTTAATGTTTAAAAAAAGTCCAATAAGATGATGTTTATTATAAATGTTATTTAAGCCTTTTTAATGGTTAGTTATGTTTTTTTTTTTATGTTTCTTTTTTTATTCAGACAAAAGCCACAGAGCACTCAATGCAATCTCAAGAATATTTCAGTTTGTTTTGCAGGTAATTTCTTATTTTAACAAGGAAGTATGCAAAAAAAAAAAAAAAAAGAAATGTCAAGAGATAAAGAAATAAAAACAATGTTTCATATTTTGCTTTTTTTCTCTCTCTCACTCAATGTTATCTGAGCTTGTTTACAATTTTAACACTTCTTAATTATCATAGTGGAACCTTTGCTGAATAATTTTTTCTCTAATATTTTTGATAAACAATTTAAAATAAGGCTTTTTTTTGCTGGAGAGTGTTTTATACATATTTAAAATATAAGACACAGTTTCATAATTTTAAATAATTTATCAGTGGCTGCTATTTCCCTGCTACTGTAGGTTACTAAACTATGGAAGAAGTATAAATTTTCAATTACCTAATGCAACAAAATTTATGGAGCAAGAGTTGAAATGGCTGCGTCAAGTTCAGGTGTTTTTTTTTTTTTTAGAATTAATATTTTAATATGTTAAGATATATTTTAACAATTTCTTTTCGTATTTTTTAAAACTAAAAACTTACATTTGATAAAAATGGTTATTAAATTTAGTAAAGAAAACTTTTTAGCTTCAAATAAGCTTTCTGCTTTCAAGAATAAGGGATAATGAAAAGTTAACAACCACAATTTTTTATATTTTAATTAAAGTTTTTCTGAATACATTTTAAAATCTATAATATAATACCCCAAGTCATATAATTAAGTATTTAACTTGTTAAAATTAAAGGTAAACAACTATGAGAAGCAAATTGTAAGTTAATTCTTTCATACTTAGTGAAGTGTATGTAAGCAAACTTATCTAATTTGTTGCTTGTTACAAATTTTGATGTATATATACCTTTTAGATATTTAAATTACATATTATTCTTATCTTTTTCCAATTGTTTTGTTTTTTTTTCTGTTTATTTCCATGAAGTATTTGGTTATGACAAAACTTGTTCGTTTCATGTAAAAGAAAGTGTTTTTTTTTTCTTTTCTTTACTAAATTAAACATTAAATTTATGTAGTAATTTTTTTTATTCCTGTTTCTACTATTGTTTCTACAAAGTCTCTGTCATTAGGAAGAATTTAATGATCTTAGAGCAGAAATTGATGCAAAAAAATGATAATTTTGTTGTAATCAGCTGATTGAATATTTCTTAACCATAACAATGAAGCTTTATTTTGATTTCTTCCAGTAGACCTATCATTGTAAGCTGTATATTCTTGAATTGTAATGTTTTGAAGTTTCATAATGTAATTAGATAATATAATCTTCATACATTTGTTGAAAAAGTATCAGATTTATATTATTTTTCACCTCTTAGCTCAACCTTGAATTAATATTGCTGAAGCTATTTTTTCAAAAGAACCAAATTTTCTTATACAAATATTCATTTCTGGGCTCTTATTTATGTAAATGCCGTTTTTGTTTATTTTAAATAATGCTATATTTGTAACAATATCAAACCATGCTACAATATACTATTTAAGAACAAACCACTTGAAGATTGAAAAATAAAAATCTGATCATCTGTTTCATCTGAGCATTAACTCTTAATTAGAATGTTGAGTTTGTTAATAGTTAATGTGTATTTTGCTTAGTATATATTTAATAGATGTATTTGTTTTTTTTTTTACTTATTTTACAAACAATATAATTGTATTCATTTTTTAGAATGCATACTTAAATGGAGAACCGTCAAGAGAATCAACTGATGATGTTTTACTTGAGGGTCACCTTGGATTAATAAAAGAATTATTACAATACCATTCAATACAAAAACGTTATCATATTGGATGTGAAGAGGGAGGTGAAAAGCTTATTGAGGTAAGTTTATGTTTTGTTTTACATTATAAAGAAATCACAGTTAAATTCACAGTTACTCTTTTTATTAATTTTTTGATTTTATGGCAGTATTATTTTTTTTTTTTTTTTTTTTTTTAAAAAAAAAACCTCAATAGCAGAACCATTATATTTAATAGCAGAACCATTATATTTAATAGCAGAACCATATTGTTAATATTTCAACCTTAAGATAGAAATTGTTTAATCATGTTATTAACATTTCAACGTCAAGATAGAAATTATTAGGAAGCTTTGCCTTTCTTTTTATAATTATAGAGACTTCTTAACGACTTTGTTTTCTCTTCTTCAAGATCTTTATTAGCAGCAAGAAAAGGAGGTAATCTTTAACATTTTTACACATAAAAGTATCTTGAATCATTTTTTGTTTTTATTAGTATTTTTAAAAGATTTTTTCAGATTTTTTATTCTAATAATTTTTTATATCTTATTTAAAATCATTACAATAATCTTGTATCGTTTAAATTTGATGATACGAAGGAAGATGATTGTGATGAAAACTGTTTTATATAATTAATTAAAAGCAGGTGTCAGAGATTTAATTTTAAGTATCATTCAACTTCAGTTTTTCTAGATCAAATTCACCCAATGTGTAAGACACAGCAAACAATTAAGGCTGCTCTTGAACTTTTGATTTCTCTTGCCTCTAATTGTGTTCCTAATCTCCGCCTAATAGCTGATTATCTTACGCAACTCTATTACACTGGTTATGATGGTGCTATCACAGAATGGGAGTATCAGCCTCCAATAGGACCTCGACCTGATAATGGTTTTGTTGGATTAAAGAATGCTGGTGCTACATGTTACATGAACTCAGTTTTGCAGCAGGTGTGTTATGTATGTATGTATGTATGTATGTATGTATGTATGTATGTATGTATGTATGTATGTATGTATGTATGTATGTATGTATGTATGTATGTATGTATGTATTTAAAGTCACTTGTAAAAAATATTACTCCAGACTGTGGCTCAATCTGCTAACAGAAGCTCCAAATAATGTTGTTTGTTAGACTGAATATTGACAAAAACCTATATTTGTAGTCTTATTATTATTATTTTTTTGGCTAAATGAGCGTATTGAATCCATGCAAGTTTTAGTCAAGTTTTAACCTAAAGATTTATCAGTTACATGTAATGCAAGCAAGCTAAAATTGTAAAGGAAATGAAATATGTCATCTTATTCACTTTTGATTAGATTTTACATCTTAGTTAATTAACTTTGCATGTATTCATAAACTTTTGGGGGTAAGACTCAACAATTTTGAAAATATGCATAAATTTTTTTCTCTATTTCTTAAAGCTGTTTATGATACCAGAAATAGCTAGTGGCGTGCTCAGTGTTGATGTTGGATATGAAGAAGAAGATGAAAACCATTACGAAAAAAAAGTATTCAAATAGAAATTCAGATATAAATATATATTTTTTCATGTAATTTTTGTTTTGAATAGTTTTCTTTGTACAGTTTTACTTCCTATAATATGCTTGAACTATAATTATTACAAAAAAGCTAATACCCCCTTTTTTATTGAGGTATTTAAGGTAAGGAACCTAATGAATTTATATATTTTTAGATTTTGAATATTGATAATGATTTATCATCAACAACCATTGAAAATAAAGAACTTGTTGAAAAGAACAAACAGAAAGAACGTCAACAATATAATACAAAGGTTCTATGCCAGGTTCAAGCTATTTTTGGTCATTTATATGGCAGTAAACTGCAGTATTATGTTCCTAATGGTTTTTGGCAAGTCTTTCGTCTATGGGGGGAACCAGTTAACTTACGTGAGCAACATGATGCTTATGAATTTTTTAATACACTTGTGGACAATATTGATGAAGCATTAAAAGCTCTCAGTCATAGCACAATTTGTTCAAATATATTAGGTGGATCATTTGCAGATCAAAAAATTTGTAAACAATGCCCTCATAGGTAAGAATTTTTTCTGGTTTAAAGTTACTAACTATAAAATTTAGTATCTAAAGATACTTTTCTATCAAAAAAAAAAAAAACTTTGTTTTATTGGCAAATTTTTTTGAAATCAGATACTCTCGTGAGACGCCATTCACTGCTATCAATGTGGATGTTCGTAACCATCATAACTTAATAGATAGTTTAGAGCAATATGTGAAAGGAGATTTACTTGAAGGTGCAAATGCTTATTTCTGTGAAAGGTGTGACAAAAAAGTTGATACTGTTAAGCGATTGTGTATAAGAAAGCTCCCTAAAGTGTTGGCGATACAACTTAAACGGTTTGACTATGATTGGGAAAGGTAATGAAATGTTGCAAAGATAACTTGTTCTTCTAATAAAAATTTCAGTTGTAGTATAATTTATGTATTCTGTTTCATTATTTAAAATTAAAAACATACAACTATTGTGCTTTTACCTCACTTATAGGGACTGTGCAGTGAAGTTTAATGATTACTTTGAGTTCCCAAGAGAATTTGACTTAGAGCCTTTCACTGTGGAAGGTTTAGCAAAAATAGAAGGTGAAATCATTGAAGAGGATATTATTGAACAATCAGCTAAAACTCAATTAATTGATGACGACAAAGAAAAAAGTACAATATATAAACTTGTTGGTGTTACTGTTCATAGTGGCCAGGCTAGTGGTGGACATTATTACTCATATATTACTAATAGGTACTTATTTTAAAGAAATTTTTGTTTTTATTGGTTTTTACTCTTTAGATGACATATGAATCGATGTAAACAAAAATGTTCTAAGTCATAAAAACTATTTTTTTGGGGAACAAGAAAAAACTTATTAAATCCAAAAGTATTACTTAATAAATTCAAAAAAAATCTTGGTGCTTTTTGACATCTTTAAATATTAGATTTGTTAAAATATATATCAAAATTTGTGATATATATATGTTCCATACATTTCTTCAAGCATCTGAAAGCAAAATATCACATTAGATTATGCTGATATAAATGTTCGAGGTAGGCCTAAATACCATAGCCAAACTCTAAAAAATGATGTTTGAGTAATACGGCTATAACATTTGGCTACTGTTTAAGGTCATTTCACTAGCCTAAATGGAACGATATGGAACGTGTTGGATTAGTTTTGTCTAAGAGGTTTTTATGAAAATATGTTACATGATATTCTATGATAGGCCTAAACAAATTGTTAAAAGGCTAATTGGTTATTGAAATTGCAATACAAATCTCACCTGCAATCAGCTCCAACAGTAGTAGCAAGTACAGTTCTTCCTTTGTAGTCAATGTACTCTTTACCTTCCACTTTAGCTTCTTTGATAACATTCCTTTTCCACATAGCCTCATTTTTAACCTTTCTTCCACTGCTAGTACCAGGTTCTTCATTCATTATAAGTCTTTTTCATTAAAACAATGAGATGAATAATAAAATAAGCCCAAATAACCTCAAACTTGTAACCAAAACAAAACAAAAATTGGATTAAAAACATCTGACAGCTACCAGCAGAACACAGCTGGTTTTCTCAGTGCTGCCAACAAAAACCTTCTAAGTCACTAACCTAGAACCTTTTAGTTTATAGACAATATTTCAGCTCTCTATTCAATGTGTACGGAGAGGTCTGTCTTCAAAGAACAAATTTTCATCAAAAAGTCAAATATTAAAAAAAAAATTATTTAGAACATTATTGTATACATTGATTCATATATTACATAGACTTAGGAAGTTACAAAATATTTAACTTGATAAGTAAATTACTTTTTAGATTTGTGTTTTTTTTTATCTAAATGTTCTAAAATGTATTCTGCTGTAGTTGAAAATTGTATTGTTGTTGTAGATCAAGAACAAGTGGAAAACAGAGCTGGTATAAGTTTGATGATGGTGATGTCAGTGATTGTAATATGGATGATGATGAGGTTTCCTTATTTGTTAATATTGTTAGATTAATTCATTGTTTAAATTTTGCTAAATAAATAAATGCAACATAATAATTACAAGATAAGCAAGTAAAGGCATTTCATTTACATAACAATTGTTTATTATGTATCAAATTTTTGAATTGTTATTTCTTTATCTTTTCTCTTTTTCTAATCATCACATCTTTTAAAAAATCTTAGGAGTTAAAAAACCAATGTTTTGGAGGTGAATATATGGGAGAGGTTTTTGATCATATGTTAAAAAGGTATTTTTATTGTATGTTAAAAAAGCTTTAACATTATTTAAAAGATGATTTTGTAATTGTTTTTCTTTAAAATAAAACAATTTTTCTTTAACTAATTTATTTTGTTGCATATATTTTAGTAGCTTTTATTTATTCCCTATTGATAGTAGTATTTAGTGGGTAAATTGTAAATTGTGATCTATTTTGCAGACCATTTTCTTCAACATAAGATTAGTTTTTAACTGACTCAAAACAATACATATATAACTTTTACAATATTATTTATTTAAGAAATAGCAAATAAATATCCAATAGAAATGCAAGTGTAATTCTCAAATAAGCTCAGCAAAAATAGAAAATACTGTATTGCAACATCTGGATGTTGCAAAAAAATCATTCATATTAGCAATGAACTGGTTCGAAGAAATTGGACAGAATAGTGGAGACTATTAAAGTCAGATGAATTGAAATTCAATGATCCCAAACACATATCCAAACTCATTAAATCATGGTTTGATAAAAATAAAATTACTGTAAGGAAATGCCCTGTGCACTCTCCTAACATATCCTATCTGGAATATATGGAAACAAATAATAAAATATATTTACATGGTAAGTTCAGAAATGCTGAAGAATTGTATAAGAAGTTTCAAACTGCCTGGCCATAAATAAAAAAAGGTCAAAGTAATAAACTTGAGTCTATGCTTCATAGATGTAAAAAAGTTATTAAGAACAATCAATATGGTATCATTTACTGATCTGATATGCTTTTGATGATATACTTTTAAAAGCTCCTTTAGTTTTGGAGTTGAAAATTATAATTTATTTATCATTTTGTAATTTTTTTAGATATATTTCATTTTGTATATATTTTAGATATATACACCTAATATATATATATATATATATATATATATATATATATATATATATATATATATATATATATATATATATATATATATATATATATATATATATATATATATATATATATATATATATATATATATATATAAATATATATATAATTAGGTGTTTAAGTTTGTTTCCACCATTTTCTTCTCAAAATTTAGAACTTTATTTTCAAATATTGATGGTACATTTAAGGTTCAAAGTATTGTCCATCACTAACCACTACTTTTTCCCATTTATCCGGCAACAAACAAATCATGTGTTGAAAGAACTGAACATCCCTTGAGGCAATCCACAAATCAATGATCAGCCAGGCCGTGTGCCAGAAAAGGTGGTAATCAGATGAAACAATGTCAGGAGAATACAGTGGGTGTGGTAGAACTTCCCATTTCAGCGTTTCCAAATATGTTTTCACTAGTTGTGCCTCATGGGGGGGGGGGGGGGCAAGTATTGTCATGCAGCAAAATCACTTTATAGTGCCTTTCCTTGTATTGCAATTGTTTTTCCTTTAGTACTCATCTCAAATGCATCAGTTCAGTTCAATATTGTTTGCCAGTAATAGTTTCATTCGGTTTTAGCAGCTCATAGTACACCACACTGAACTGGTCCCACCAATTACAGAGCATAACCTTTTAGCTATTAAGATTGGATCTGGTTGTCAATGTGGATGCATGGCTGGGCAAACCTCATGATTTTTTGTTTGGGATTAGTATAGTGAACCCATTTTTCATCCTCAGTAACAACACACTGCAGAAATCCCTTCCGTCATTGCCTTTGAAGCAATTGTTCACAAGCAAACATGCACCATTTAATGTCCCTCGATTTCAACTCATACAGCACCTAATTTCCTTGCTTCTGAACCATTCCTAGGGTTTTGAGGCACATGGAAATGGCTGGCTGAATCACATGTAATGATTCTGCCAACTCTTCTTGAGTTTGGCACAAAGTCTTCATCAAGCAAAGTCAATCAACTCATCATCTTCAAACACTTTTTACCTTCCACCGCAATGCTGGTTTTTAACGTTGAAATCACCCTTCTTGAATTCCTGAAACCATTTTAAAAAGTTCTTTCAATAATAGCTACCTCACCATATGTATCTGAGAGCATTCGATGAGCTTCAGTCGCAGATTTCTTTGAATTGAATGCGTAAAGTAAAACTTCCCTCAAATGATAAGAATTTGGCTTGTAAACTGACATTTTAAAGCAATTAAAAATATATGAAATGAGTAAATTATAACTTATGTTTGGAAATGGTGCTTTTGACAAGCATGTAAAGTTACCAAATGACACTTTAGATCCGACAGTTCTATTCACCACGTGTCTCTAATGACATCTATCAAAAAATGGCGGAAGCAAAGTTATATACCTAATATATAATATATCTTGTATAGAATAGATACTGTTGTTATATTTATCTAAATCAATATTTTTTTGAATTTTATAATATATATTTTTATAATATATTTTTGTATTGAAATCAAAATAGTAGATAGCTTACTATGTTTTGTCAAAATTCAATATTTGTTCCCTTTGTTTTGGTGGGGATATATATATATATATATATATATATATATATATATATATATATATATATATATATATATATATATATATATATATATATATATATATATATATATATATATATATATATATATAAATATTTAAAGAAATGGACACAAAGTTGTTGTTACTGTAGAAATTTAATGTGTTGTTTTATGTAGAAAAGTGGCTGAAAGTAAACTTTATCCATATCTAATAAATGACTGATGCCAAAATTCTGTTTCAGTTTTGGTTTAGGTTTTTCTCAAACTTTGGTAACTTTTTTTTTTGGTACTGAACCAAAATTTTGTTACTTTTGGTTTTAGCTGAAATTTTGGTTTTGATTGTTCACTATCTAAAATCCATATCACATATCATATATCCATATCTATTATATTATATATTGAATGTCCAAAAAGCCATATATTTTCAAATAATCTTAGATTAATAGCTGTACCTCTGACTCACTCAGTGTAAAATTAATTTTTCTTTTAAAATTTTGTAGCAAAACACTCAGAAATGATTGGCTTTTTGCTAAGCTAATGCAACAGTTTAGAGATAACCCGTTATTAACATTATTAATTGTTATGTATATTATCACTTTGCTTTAAGTGAACAGCATATACTTTAATTGAGCTTAAGTACATATTTATTTTTAATAAATATTTAGCAATTAGCATTCTGTGATTGGGAAAGAAATATTATATTGACAGGTTTTGCACATATTATGCAAAATAGCAGGGTGTATGGTGCACCCTAATATATTTGTTTGTATATTATTTTTGTTGTTATTTCCCCAATGGTTCACAGAAAATTTCAAAAAAGTTTGCAATTTATTGGCTCCCAGCCTGCAATTTACACACTGCTGTGATACTTTTTTTGTGTGTGCAATGATTTTGAGTGTTTTATTTGTGTAGGCGTCAGAAACGTTGGTGGAATGCTTATCTTTTATTTTATGAACGTCTTGATATTGCATCTAAAGTCAACCGCCAAAATAGCTCTCCCAGTGGCAAGTTAGTGATGCCTTCAGCTATAGAAAAATCTGTTTGCAAAGAAAACATTCAGTTTTTACATACAAAAATGCAGTTCTCTCCAGAGTATTTTAACTTTATGCACAAATTAGTGTTATCAAGTCTGACACCTCAAGCACAATCATCTCCACATAAAGTATGTCTTGTTTTAGTTTCATAATTTTAAAAATATTTTTCTGACCTAAGACTATAATGCTGCAAAAATTTTACTAAAGTTAACAAGCTATTTGTTGTTAGCTAAGTTAAGCAGATAAAGCTGGATTTCTTTTCATCTATCAATCTGATAGATAAAAAGTTGTTTATTATACATTTATTATATGTATTTATAAAAGTAACTAATGAAAATTGGAGAGACATCTCTGGGGTTGTACAAATAAATACCATTTTTTATATACAAGTTATTATTAGCTTGCTGCAAATAAAAAATTACAAATATTTTTCCAACATTAAATATTTTCATGTATGTATGTGCTATATTAAATATATTCTTCCATACTTGTGTATAGCTTTTTCTTAAGTATATATTTTTATGGGCTTTACACTTTGACTGCAAGAGTTATATGTTTTTCACTAAAATGCCTCAATATTGTAAAAGAATATTTAAATGTAGTACTAAATCTGAATTTTCAACTATTTGTTTTAATAAGTCTCTAAATGTTTACTAAGCTTTTAGTTGGTTTTATACTAAGTTTTTAACCTATAGGAAAATTTTATTAGTGATATATTTTGGTGCTAAATGATATGGTATATTTGAAGATTTAAAAATTATCTTGAGAATTCTCTTTTTCAAGATTGTACTTTGATAAGAATTTTTGAAGATATGTTGCTTAATAATGAATTGTAGTCTTTAAATGGTCTTTCAAAAAAAATATACAAAAAAGAATAAAAAAAAGGTTTTTGTTATTATAAAAAGTAAACAAGCTGAAATAAATTGCTTTTTGAAAGAAAAAAAAACATGTCTTTTAAGACTATTTCCTCTCATTCTGTGTTTTTTTTTTATGAGGACACAAGTAATTTTACCAACTTTTTAACTTTTTTGTCATATGTTGACACATGCTTTAAGATCAAGCAAACCAATTCTTCTAAAGAAACCCTTTCTATAAATTTATCTAAATTGTTTTTAAAGAAAGCAGAGAAAAAAAAAAGATTTTAAATAGTCAAGCAAAATATATAAAACTACAAAAACTAACCTAACAGTGCAATTATTACATTAGATTTTACTGTTGTAACAGAATCTATTTTTTGATTTATTTTAGCCCATTGATCCAGTTCGTGATGATTTGCATTTTATTTGTCTTCAACTTTTAAGCAAGTTTCTATTTACAGTGTGCTTTCATACAAAAAAAAGTATAAGGTAAATGTTTTTGTCTTTTATTTATAAAGATAGAACCCATTCTAATGCTTTTTTGTTGTTTTATTATTTTTATTTCTTTATTAGTTAAGATAAATTACTTAATGTCTGTTCAATCAAATTGTTTTATTAGAGGATCTGCAAATGATTGGTATGAAGCCATTGCAAATTTAGTTCGTCTTAATGCTTTTTTGAGAAGGTGGTTTGTTATTGAAGTTTTATTATCACGCCCAGATAGAATTGTAGAGTACCTTCTTGAATGTCCTGTTGCAGAGGTTAAAAAGTTTATAATTTTTTATTTCTTTTTTTTTCTTGTTGTTGTTTTTTGTTTTGTTTTTTTTTTGTTTTTTGTTTTTTTTTTTTAGTTTTATGTTTTACAAATTTTAGTTTTATATTTTATAAATTTTTGTTACAATGAATTTTGTTTACACATTTTAAGGTTCGCAGTGCTTTTGGAAGAATAATAATATTACTGGCTCACTTAACTCGCAATGATGGTTGTTTTAGTGTTGAGTTATTGAGTAGCCCATTAGAACCTTGGCAAGGTATCATGATTATATATGTAATTTAAGTTTTGTATCCTGTATACATTTTGAGCAACTCAGTTGATGCATATATTTTAAAATGATATTTCTTGAAAGCAATCAAAAGCAAAGTTTATAATCATTTATATTTTTTTCTACCAGTGGCTGGTTTGGATCCTACTAAAGTTACATTGAGTGATTACTTAATGCGGACAGTTATTGAAGTCCTTCATCGTGAAAGTTCTGAGAACAATCCAAGACATTTGCTACAGTACTTCCAATTATTTGTCATGTATGCAGGAATCGGACCTGCTGAGGTACACTTTTAGGTTCCAAAAGATTTTTTTTTCTATTTGGTTATATTAAATATATTTTGCAATCACTGGCCACAGTCAAGTATTTATTTAGCAAAAGTTCTCTTACTGATCTTATCTATATTATAAAGCAGTTTAATGTTTTTTTAAGTACAAATGAAATATGGTGGACTCTTAATTAAGTGCAGTTGTATAGTAAATATGAAATATATTACTTTTTTAGCGTAAACAGCTCTTGGATTTGGGAGTTCTTTTAACTTTTATCCGCCTTGCAATAGAGGAAGAATTTAACAATTCTGTAAAGTATCAGTATGCTGAGTCAGCAAAACTGTATTCTTTGGTTTCAGTTTTGATAAGAAGTTGTGATGTGACAAAATATATGAATTCTGCAATCAAAGTAATTAATTTTTTAAAAGACTATCAAAAATTAAAATTTGTAATACTCACTGTTGGTAGTTCTAACTTATTTGTTTAGGGGGAACCATGTAAACCTAATCCCTACTTAGACTCTATGGCTTCCACTCCTATCATGGAAATACCTTCAGATGTTGAAGGCTTAATATACACTAGGTAAATGTTGATTTTTTGTTTTACTAAATACTCTCATCTATGTTAAAATCTAATATATGAAGATATTTAAACAATTTCTAAAACAGAAATATTACTTCAGAAATATGCAAATTTTCAGTTGATTTGAATTTTTTGTTTTGTTCATAGCAATTGCATTAAAAAGTTTTTAGAAGAGAGCAATAATTCAGAAGACACTGTTCAGTTAATCAAGGTATGTTTTTCTTTGAGTTGTTGAAATTGATAATTGTAAAAAGTATTTTTGCTAATTACAAAAAAGTTTTTGTATTTTATTTTTAGTTTTTGAGCTGGGAGTGTTTGAGTTTCTCTCTGATTGCATTATCTGAGGTTTTATACTTGGTGAGTATCATCAGAGAGAAGTTTATAAAGCTTTTTATTTATTCAAATCAAATCTAAGTTGTTGTTTGTTTTTTTTAATGATTTTTTAGATTTCATATGCTTATACATATGAACTTCGTCCATTTCTTGACATACTTCTACATTTACTACTCATGAATGATTCTTGGCAGGAACACAGATTAAAATCTGCTTTTAATGGTAATTAACTACCTTTTTAAAGGTTGTTATTATCTTGAACAAAATGAACAAAATAAAGTTTTATAAAAGTTTTAATGCTTTAAATTTCAATTTATACCTTATTTTAGACATCATTTTGAAATCTTTCAAAGCATTAAGTTCTCTTTTCAAGTATAAAAATTTAGTTATTAAAATTCTACTAAGTTAGTAATCTTGTTGATTTCTTATGTTTTTTTTGTTTTTGTTTTTTGTTTTTTGGTTCTAGGAGTATCAGATGATCGTGAAGGTTTATTTGATACCATTCAACGATCAAAATCCCACAGTCATAAAAGAGGTTATCAATGTATCAAAGCTATTGTACAACTCATTCAAAAGTATTTATTTTACAATAGTTTTAGATTGAAGCAACTGTTTTAAGCTTGATAGTTAATTTACTAGACATGATATATGATATTTATCACTTCAATTCTTTAGATGATTTTTTTTATTTTAATGTGTAGTTGTGAGTTGGCCCATCAGCTACTAATGAAATCAGAAGTGTTAAAAGAGAAATGGAAAAGTGCCATTATTTGGCTTGGGGAAGAGTTGGAAAGAGTATACTTTAATAATTGTTTTGTTAACTTTGTGTCCAGTTTAACTTCCATCAGCTTATAATTAAATTATTTTATTTTGATTTACAAATCTGTAATTAAATATTTATGTTTTATTTAAGCGTGCTCCATCAGCATACAATTACAATAATTGGAGTCCGCCAACAGCTTCTAATGAAACTTCTAATGGGTATTTCTTGATGGCTTCTATTGTTCTTATTAAAACATATGAGAAAATTTAGTTCCAGTTACTTGTATTTATTTTCTCTATTTAGATACTTTTTGGAAAGATCTCAAAGTGCAAGATTTACATATGCTAAAGCCCGTGAGTTGTTTGACGAGGTAAAGTTTTCTTATCTTACTTTTCTTTAAGTTGTGTTTAGGTTAAGTTTTTTTGTTCTGCATTTTTTGAAAGAATTAAATTTATGACCATAGAGTGAAGAGGAAGAACCAGAAGATGAAATTGTGGAACATCTAAGCAAGCAGTTCAATGATGGGTTTTCAGATAATCTTCGGTCCATGCGTTACTGCGGATCTGAGAGTGAGGCTATCCAAGTTCCAAAATTATCAACAGATAGTGTAGTACATTTAGATATATCAAATGATGCTTCTTTAAATGATGATGAATCAGATAGCTAGTTCTGCATTCATTAAAAATCAAACCATAATTTTATATTCTATACCTCTTTCTTAGTTTGAGCTGATGTTCAAAACAAACTCCTGAAAAAGCACTAATCTTAGATTAAGTGTTAAGTAAGGCTCATATTTATTTCTCAATTGTTCAAAATTTATTAAAACTGTAGATAAACTTCTTATATTTGAATTGCTCATAAAAAGATTCTTTAAAGAAGAGCTTCATAAAAACATTCTTTAAAAAATTATCCATTCTTAGATAAAGTTTTTCAAAGTCGGCTATCTCTATTGAATTTTGTAATCTGTTTCCCATTTGTTGTTTTTTAGTTGTAGCTATGCCTTTTATAAACTTCACTCAAAAATAAATATGAAAGTTTGTAAAATTTTCTGTAATTCATATTAGAAAAGAAAAAAATTAAAGTATTAGAGATATAAAGTGTGTTCTTAACTTTTTGTTATTTGGAATAATTTATCTTCTTATAACTTTATCAACTTTTTGTTAAAATCTTTTTAAAATAGTTAAAAATGGGTGCATGTATGTGGGTGTGTTTGCATGTGTGCGTGTTTGTGTACATATGTGGATGGCTGTGAGATAGACAGACAGAACATAAAAATGTAGGATCATTAAACCAATTTGTTTTAATCCTTTGGATTTTACCCAAGGTGCTATCTTTAAGAATACCCCTTTCTGTAAAATTGATTTCATTAAAATTATTTTATCCAATTCCTCAGTTAAAACTAAAAAAAAATTAACTTTTCTGGCAGGATTCAACTTATAAATTTAATTCATAACAATACTTATTTATCATAACAATATTTATTTGTTATGATAACTGTTTTCATTTATTGTTATTGTTTGAACTAATTGTAATTCATTTTGCATAGTTAGATCAACTTTTGGTTTAAATATATATATGATTTATCTTTATAAAAACATTTTTAATGGATTTAAGTATTTAATTTTTTTTGCCCTTCAATCTTCTTTTCAAGTTGAAATTTTTAAAAAATATTCTGCTATGGCATTTGGTCAAGATGAAGATTTGTTTGCAATGTCAAGTTTTAGCTCTCTTATTCAGCAAGAAGAGCAAGAGGAAATAGTGTTATTAGACTTACATACTGCATGTCTGATTGGTGACTATGATGTAGTCAGAGGTTTGTTTTATTTCATGCTTTGATTCGGTAATTTTCTTATACATCTTTAAGATATGTAAAAGAAAGAATTTTTTCTGCTGGTGTTGTAAAAAGAATGACATGATTTTATTTTAGTGATATTTGTATAATTTAAATTTTTTTAAGATTTACTTTTTCTTTTTCTACAAGAAATTTCACATTAGTACAGATAGTTTTGATTATTGTTAGACATCTGGTATAATCTAGTTTGTTTCACTGCTTCAATTTATTGATTAATTTTCTATTTGATGATACTTTAATTTTTGTGATACTAGAAAAACTTGTTGGTTATAGACTTTTTGATTGACCATTCCTTATGTCCAAGATGGTTATTGGTGTTATTATTTCCTATCACAGCATGGCTTTTCCAGGAATTTTTTTGTTTTGCTTTACATCATCTTTTTCATCAGTTTCTCCACAATTTACAGCCCAGATTCTCTTGTTTTGTGCACTGTATAGGCCATTAATGTTGAACATCTTCTCATAAGAAAAAAAAATCCATCATGTTTTTTTTTTGGTAAGTAGCTGCTCTGTCCTTTTCTTCTATGCGCAACAATGTTGATCACTTATAAGTATTCAGTGAATCAGATCTTTTGAAGTTGAAATCTCTACAACTAATGTTCTGAGGGACCCTTTTTTTCTTTTAATTTTAACAGACTCTCAATTTTTAAATGTTTATTTTTGCATGTGAGGTCTGTGATTGACTAGGCAAGTGACATAATTTGGTTGTACTTTTCTCATGATTATTTTACACGATTGTTGGACTGAACAAAGGTCTTTGTAGAGAAAATAAAAGTAAATCTTTTTTTTAAAAAAAACTCAACCAGTAGCACAAGTATTGATAGAGATAGCTAAAAAAATTAGAATGCATCATTTTTGCAACACCCATTGTGTAAGGAAATAGGATATTTATTTTCTTTAATAGATTTTTTTCTTTTTCTGCTCTAATTTACATTTTTATTTATTAGCCTCTTTTTATGTTTTCTTTGTTTTTTAGTGTTTATGATACTTGTTTCTCTAGATTTTATTGCAAGTGAAGAAAATATCAATAAGCAAAATTGTGGGGGCTGGACACCATTAATGTATGCTTCTTATGTGGGTAGAGATAACATCTTAAATTTGTTACTAGAGGCAGGAGCAAAAACAGAAATTTCTGCAACAAAAGATGGGTTAACTGCTTTAATGTTAGCATCTTACTGTGCTACAGAATCTATAATGTATTTTTTGCTGCAGGTAATGTATACTTCAAATTTAGATTATTTGATATTTACTGAAAAATTTTAAGAATCAAAGTTTTTAAAAGACCTAAATGTTTTTCAAAGAGGTTTTTTTTATTGTAAAATCTTAAATTAATAGATTTACATTTCATATCCATTTTTAAGAATTTTTGGCTCCTTGGTATGTAAAGATGGACAACCTACCAATGAATCCAATCTATGTTGAATTAATTGGTTGGTTGGTCCATCTTTTTTCAAATATTTACTAAAGATTCTCTGTTTTGTATATTTTAATTTACTTTGTGAAAAGACAGAAAACTAATTGTTCTATTTTATTTTGTAGCTTTTCTTTTTTGCAGAATTTTGATATTTTTTTGTACACAATCAATTTTTCTTTTTATTGATCTGGATTTGTATTTGAATATATTTTAGAAACTAAGTTGCTATAAATTTTTAACATACCTATTATGTTGCATAGTATGGTGCACATATCAATGCAAGAGATAATAATGGCATGACAAGTCTGTTTCATGCAGTTCGTCAAGGACATAAAAGTGCTGTTAAGCTCTTAGCAGCTCATGGTGCTGATCTAAATTTAGGGTATTTATTTAGTTAATTTGTTAGGGTATTATTTAGTTCATTACTTTTTAGAGCATACAGTTGATTGCATTATTTGGTTATTTAATTGTTACTTTTACACAATAGGTTTGAACTTAGGGTATATAATTAATAATTTTCTTACAATATTTTCAGACAATATCATATCCCTCCAATGTTTTTAAAAACTGCATTAATTTTAAAAATGATTTCACTCATCATAGATGAGTAAAACAAAAAATTATCAGCCTCCTTTTCAATGGTTTTGATTAAATCTTAGCTTAATACATTAATAAGCGTAAAAACTGATCTGTGCTAACAATATTTACATCAAACCAGTTTCTTTTTAAACAATAAACTTCACAATTTTCAATTTTCTAGTATATTTTTTATGGGAGAGAAAGCATACTTTTTGAGTTAGTAATGCCACCTTGAAATTTTTAGGACTTGTTCATCTCTTGTATTATTTGTTTTTTCTTTCAAAAATACTTAAAACAGTTGAATGGGTATGTAGTAGGGAATGTCCGGGTCCCAATTGGAACCGAACGAGTCCCGACCCGAATGGGTATTGGACACCGATAAAAGCTAAAAATAATTTTATCGGACTACGATTACCCAAACGGGTATTACCCGATAACGCCGATAAAATTGGGTTGGCGATTTTTTTCATACCTGACTTGATTCAATCTTTGGGGTAATTTAAATAATCAGTTCCCGAAAGTTATTGATCCTATCGGTTTCCAAACCCGATTACCTGAACCGAACCTGATTACCCGAACGGTTCTGTCGGATATTCTGTGAAAAAGGTCCAAGATAATTGATATTTCTAAAAAAGTTACCAAAGTGGAATATAACCGTAATAATTGCAATAATTACATTTTCACATGGCCTTTTGACAGTTAAACAAAATTTAATATTTCCTTGTGCTTTTCACGCCATCCGTTTGGCAAAATTACTTTATCTCACCCTTTATTTGAAATGCTCGACTCTGATTGGTTGTTATAAAAAACCCAAGGTAAGCCAAAACCAGTAAAAGCGATCGTAAAGCATCATTGTGTGTCAGAATTATTTCCTTTTCCGTTTCTTGAAATAATGTTAAAAAGGTTGTAATTTAAAAATTTTGAATTTAAAATTGGATGTGTGTAAAAAAGAAAAGCAGTTCGAAAATGTTTACTAGCCAGTCAAGTGCTCAGTCATCATAAGGTCTAGGCGATGTTGATACTGAAAACAAAGAAGGAAGTGATTGTGAAAAAGAAAATCCAACTATCTTCAGATTCAGATGCCTGCCTCCTCAGCAAAGCTGCAAAACCAGGTAATACATTGCTAATTAGCTTAATTTCCTTGTTTAGTGCCTGTAAATTTTACACAGGGTGCTAACTGCTTTCCAGCATTGCTTAAAGTTGAAAAAATCCAGACAAGTTGTCTTTCTGGTTGCCAACCACTTGGATCCTTGTTACAAATGTGAGTGAAAAATCATTTTAAAATATTATTAGTCAAAAGTTACAATGTAACTGGCTGTAGTCTACTTTTGTGGAAGTTTCCAATCCACCATTAGAGATGCTAATTGTCAAAAGTAACATCTAAAGTTGCTAATAATAATAAATGCTATTAATGATCTGAAGTAATCTAAAGTTGCGAATAATGAAAAGAAACGAGAGGGAATAGTTGCAAATAATTCCAAAAATGTAAATAGATTTAAATATCAGGACACAAAGTCAGTAAAAGTTGGTTAAAGTATGAAAAGTCTGACCATCTGCCCTTAAACTCTTTTTGCCCATGAAAGCCTAGCTTTTTAAATTCTCATTTATATTTTTTCAGACTAATACATCAAAATTCTTGAAAGCCAAGTTCAAAGAAACAAAGTTCAGTCTCCAGAATTAGGCCAAGGATCCTGAAAAAGCTGTCAAAGAGTTCTTGTCAAGTTTGTTCGGCAAAAATGGGGAAGAAGCCTCCGACATTGAACCATTCCTCATCAATGACAGCCTTTGACACTTACAATTTGGAAGTTTCTCTTTGAGCTTTATCCGGCTAAAGAAGCAGAAGAAGAGTGTGACTGGATTGAAAGGAGAACTTTTTGCCAAAGAAAATGATGTTGAGGAACATCTATCCAAATCTTTCCAAGGCTGCCTTTGCTATCCTGAGCATTCCTGCAAGTTCAGCATCCTCAGAGCGCTTGTTCAGCGCTACCAGCCAGACAGAAATGAAGGGAAGAAATTGTATGGATCCTCTGAAAGCTGAAAAACTGCTCTTTATCAAAAGAAACAACTAGTTTGAGAAAAAAATATTGTTCAGAAACCAAAGGTTCTTCATCAGTTCCAAATGAGGACCTGAATGATGATATCAAGGAACCCCCTGTTGACGCAATTAAGTTTATGGACATGTATGACATTGAAAAAGACAAAGAATTTGTCAAAAATGATTTTTTAAAATTTGGTTCAGAATTCTTCCAATTTATTTCTTGCTAAGAAACTCATGAAAACAGTCTCTGAATCAGTGCATCCTTAAACTCTAAATGTTTATTTGTAATCAGTGTTAGGTAAAAATTCTAAGGTAAAATGCTATGCTTACCAGTGTTTTATTTCTATGATGACTAAGACAACTAGTGTGTTTAGAAAGTTAACTTTTGGTACCAAAACTGCATACATTTTCACATCATATAACCTCTTTCATTTACTCATGTTGTTTAACTAACTGTGGACTTTGATTAAATACTCATTAACTCCCTGCTTAAGTAAATTTAATTTAGTACATTTTTTAAATTTTAAATTCTACATTTCACAGAATCTTCCATAGATGCTAAAATTACCGTAAGCAATAACTCGTAGTAAAAATTTAGTACTTTTAGTTATTTTTGCAATTTTTAAAAATTTTTTACTAAGTTTCGGGACCCGAATGGTGATAACGCCAAAAACCGAACGGGTTCGGGTTTTCGGGTAAAAAAAAAAAAGTTCAATACCCAAACGGGTACCCGATAATTTATCGGTTTCGGTTCCTTAGCTGTCGGTGCTCGATAACTCATTTGATCATTGTTTCGGGTTATTGGGATATCAGGTATTTAACAGGTCTATACCCGAACGGGTTCGGGATCCAAAGAATTTTTTGAAATTACCCGTTCGGTGGCCGAACAGGACCCAATGACATTCCCTAGTATGTAGTAGAAGGAGTTATTTTGAGGAAGTTTTAAAAACTTAAGTACATACCCAGCTAAAGTTGGAGCAAATATGTTAAAACTTACTGAAGTTTCTTTTTCAGGTCAATCATATGACTTTTAAATCCTCCTTAAGAACAAAGTTGTTAAAAATTTGTCCTTCAAAATAGGAATAATAAGGTGAATTCAGTGTGAAACTATTTTTTTCTTATTTTTTTTTTTAAACGATAATTTACTTTCTATAATCTTAGTTCATTACTTCTGTTTTTTCAGTTTGCTGTGTGGCAGTTTTTTCTTTGTAATTTTATTTCTTCTCCCATCTGGAACTGTGGAAGTTGATTTTACTTTGTTTACAATTAAAAGTCAGTTCCGCTTTTCATCCTCTTTTTTAAATCTATGCATAAACTGTTGAAAATTCTGAAACAAGGATTGTAAATAGCATTACTGGAGTGAAAGTGACAACCAATCTTATACTCTCTGATAATCAAACCCTATTATTGATGACATTAGATAAGAAAATTCATTAACTAAAAAAGCAAAGGTTGGTGTCTTCATTTTCTTAACTACATTGATCATATCTCTCTGATCTTTGTTTCTATATTTGAAAAAGGTGCAGCTTCTAAAGGGAAAGCAAAGCATCTGCAATAGCTGCATTTTTCTCCATAGAAACATTTCTATTTCAAAGACCCAAGGGAAATATTGTTGAAGATACCATCTGTACTTGATGTGTACTAGATCTGTACTAGATACCATCTGTAATTGTAAAGAGTTACTACCAGAGTCAACTGCCTCAGGTTTGGACCAAACTTTCCTAACTCTTTCATCTGAACAGTAGCATCTAAATCAGAAGCAGGAACTTGAATGGTTTTATGTGCTTGTAGATACCACCTTTTGTAAAAAAAAAATACTACAAACTCACTAATGAGTATCAAATCTGCAAGTGGCTTATTGTTTTCTGCACAACTTGCCCTATAGCATCTTTCAAAACTGTTCTCCTTTCACAGTCTTTCAATCAAAAGATTCCAGATTGACCTTGTCATATCCATATCCAGGATCTTCAAGTATTTGTTTAAACATTTTGAAACTTTTCTCTTTGGTCACTTTTCACAAAGGTGAACCATTCTAAGCTCAGTAATATAATGCCTACAGGCTAATAGAAGGTATTTGTCTAACTCTCTTAATAAGTGATCCTTTGTTAAAATCAGTGTTGTTCAAAGTTGTATCAAAGCATAGTCTACAAACTTTTGAAATGAGGTCATATTCTTCTAGTATTGTATCTAGTATGGTTTCTAAATACAAATCTTTACCTGAAAAAGATTGCAAGACAGGTACTCTAAAAAGACATGACTCCCTCTCAATGTTGACTAGCACAGCCTATCTTTCATTCATCAGTCTTTTTCCCTGATTCATTTAGAACAAAGTCCTAGGGCCAATATTATAAAACAGTTTATGGTCGTAATACATTTTGAAGCTAGCTTGTAGGTGCAATAAGCTACTTAAAATATAAAAGTTGTAAAATTTTTAAAAATAAAAACTATAGATTTTGACTTGTTTTAAAGTTCTTATTTTGTAAACATAGTTTTCATATTTTAAGTAGCTTCAGAAGTGTTATGACTGTAAACTGTTTTATAAAATTGGCTCCTGACATCAAAATGAATTATACAGAGTTAAAGGAATTCTTCTACAGCCTTCTTTATATCTAATTTAGCAATTTCTGCAATCTCCTTAGCAGTTTTTTTCATCTTCTTTAAAAGCAGTAGAAGCATTGGCTTTGTATTTAGGGATATAAATTCCAATCTTGAAGAATTGCGTCTATCACTTTTTGAAAGACATTGAGAGAAATATCTACTTTTGTAAAACATTGGGAGAAATATCACTTTTTGTAAAACATTGGGAGAAATATCACTCACTGTGTTTACAACAGATACATTTCCACCAAAAATATTCCTAGGGACTTGTGTAGTAAGTTTAGAATTAACTGATCTTCTGATGCCTGGTTCACAACTTGAATCAGAATCAACACCAGTGTCATTGGAACTAAATTCTAATTCTGAAGTGAAATCAATTTCCACAGGTTCATCTGTTGGACTTGTACTCTTCCTCACAATTTCAGAAACCTAAAAGTTGTTTGTTTTAATGTATACAATGTGTATATATAATATATATTATATGTATAATATACATACAAATTATGTACTATATTACAGACTATATTTTAATACAATAGTAAAATAAACCTATCTTCTTACATAATTTCCTGTCTTCTGATCTCAAAGTAAGTTTTTGCAGTCCTTTCTGGCCTTCCAAATAACTTAAGTTCTTGTGTTTGTCTTTATCAGAGTATTTATTGTCCCTCACTTTTTGGTTATTCAAATCTGTGCCACTAATCTAAATGAAAGTTTATAATCCAAGAGTTTCTGAAAAAAAACTGGTTAGAAACTTATCATTATATGGCATTTTAAATGAATTTTTAATCATAGTTAACTGATCTGCTTAACTTCTTGCATAACAGAAGTTTTTCTTTATTTTCCTCTAGTAAATATCATTTTACTCAAAAATAAAAATACAGATAACAAATGCCTAAAAAAAATTTTTTTTTTTTTTAAATATTTCCAATTTCAACTTGTTTTTCCTGTTTTGAAGGGCAAATTTTTAACAACTTTGCTTTTGAGGGAAATGTAAAAGTCATCTGATCAACCTGAAAAACAATTTGAGTTTTAACATATAAACTTTAGCTGGCTATGTACTTAACTTTTTTAAAATTTCCTCAAAATGACTCCCCCTAAAATGTATGTCATAAAGTCAGTTTTAGCATTAGTTTTTAGAAATATTTAGGGGTTTTAATCCATAACTAACAGTTCAATAAAGTTTTTGAATTGAAAAAAACTCACGAACTAACTAATAGGTATAAGTTTTCACCTTTAAGGTAATAACAAAGTTACTGAACACTAGTTGTTGTTTTTTTATATATAACCACTTAAAAATTTTGTTAAAAAAAAGATTGCAATAAAAATATTTTTTTTGCAATGATTAGAATCAAATTTTTAGTGTCTATTTAATTTTTTTAAAGCGACGGTTTTTACTTTCATAATGCTTATTTTATGCATAGAGCCTTTGTTTTCAAAAACAATTTAGACATTTTCAAACTGGTTTAACACCATTGATGGAGGCTGCTATAAGTGGTCATGAAGTCATATTTAGTATTCTTATGGAACATGTAAGATAATTTTTAAGAACTATTACATTAAAAAAATTTTACTTGTACAAAAATTTATACTTTTGTAAAATTATTTCATATGGTCTAAAATTATAAAGAACTTACAGTAAAAACATTTTTGGTTGTGTAATTTAGGGAGCAGATTCAGAATTAAAAAATAATCAAGGAGCCAATGCACGTGCTTTAGCAGTCCATTACGGTCATACTTCCATTGTTGAAGTTATTGACAAAGTGCTATTAGGTCAGCGGCAGCAAGGAAATCTAAGAGAAGAACCAAGTAAGCTTTTTTCTTAAAATTTTGTGATGATTTTATTTACTGTAAGTGGTTTTTGATTCTAAAGTTCATCCATTTGTTAAGATATCTATAAATTTCTTTTGATAAATCATCAAGCAATAACAACAATGTAATGGGGAAAAAAGAACTTTTAAGAAGTCTTCTATCAATACCTATCTCTGGGTAAAATAAAACGCACAATTGTCATTTTGCTTTGTTTTAAAAGATGTTTTTAAACTGTTGTGCATCAAATTTTCAAATATGCATCTGGTACCAGGAATTTTTTTCTATATTCCTCATGCCTAACATTTTTCCATATGGGATCTATTCATATCATATCAACCTCAGTCTTAATATTTTAGCTCAAGCTATTATAGTAAGTTGTAATAAACTAGATTGTTAAGCGACCATTGTAAATCAATCCAGAAATGGTACTTTTATGGCTAAAAACTTGAAGTTTGCTATGAATACTCATTATTTCTTGGCCTATCATGTTTAAGAACCATTTGGTGTGGCCTGAAGCCCGAGATCCCAAGGACACTTGAGTTCAACAAAATGGCACAACTTGCCATACAGCCCGTGAAACAATTGATTTATTGCGTAATTTTTTTGATGACTCATTTATTTCTTCTCTTGGACCAGTGAGTTGGCCACCAAGAACGTTTGATATCACACCTTGAGATATTTTTCTTGGGGGCTACATAAAGACATTTGCTGATAAGCCAGCTACGATTGAAGCATTGGAAGCCAATGTTACTTGTGTTATTCTTGAGATGCCAACGCAAATGTTCAATTAAGTCATCAAAAATTGGATCCTCAGAATAGATGAATTAAAAAGCAGTTGCGCCCAACATTTGAAAGGGACCTTTAAACTTTTAAAAAAATAAGTGCCAAGAGTGTCTCGGCATAATCATAATAAAAATTGCTTATTTGATTTGAATTTTCGTTGTTGTTGTTTTTTTAAAAAAAAATTTAAAAATGAAAACCTTTAGATTGAACATCCTTTATGAACATTCTTGACTTCATATCCAAAGATGCAGTCTGTGTATTCCCAACTGGCTATGCTGTTCGCTAAAAGAAATTTCTTCCTTTTCATAGACTTTACCGTTAAACATAATGAGTTCAATTTATAGTTTACGCAAGTGTATCTATGATGGTTGGCATGTAACACTCTTCACAAAGAAATCGTGTTTATGCACACTCTTTAGATCCATCAAAGTCAACCTTTTGTAGTGTGTACCGCGAGTCAAAATCAACATTTTTTGTCAAGCTTTATCCAAAAAATAACTTTTTATGTTGAATTACATGTTATAACCTGCTATTAAACAACAAGTTGTTTAAAGCTAAATGAACACCTTAGAGTCACTAAGTGCGTCACATTAATGAGTTTAATTTTGAAATGCTGTGCACAATAAAAATTCAAATAAAAAAAGTTTATTTTTCACAAGATTTTTATGTAAATATATCTTGTTGAAATGCATTTGTATTTAAAGCAGATAAAAAATGATGGGCGAAAAATTCGAGCGTGATTTAATAAATATATTCCGAAAACTTGCAGAGTTTTTTTAAACATTTTGTTATCAATTTCGTTTTGATTTTTTAAATTCTTTGATTTTTTTTGTTCATCACTCTATAAGTACCTTTAAAATTGTCGTACTGTGTACACTTCATATTTGTTAGTTTTAGCACATTTTTTTAAGATCAGTTCATTTTTGTATTTTTGGCATAGCTGTGGACTACTGTACGATGCAGTTTTAAAATGGTCATTCAGTTTCACTTCTTATAGAAAACATCAAGATGGTTTAACAATAATTTCTTCATGATTGGTTCATAATTGTTAAAATTTAAAACTTTATGTTTTTGTTAAATTTCAAATCTAACATATTTATGCAACATATCGTAACATATCGTAACATATCCTCTCTGTGAGATCTGGTACTTATATAATCCCCTAATTTTTTTTTTTTTTTTTTTTTTTTTTTTTTTTAATACCATCAATTTTTGTTTTGTTTGACAAAGTTTCCTTAATTTACATAGTTTAGTAGTTGCGTCGGTCAATTTAACTCGAGATTTAAACAGCATAAAAATATATAATAAGCTCCATGGTGAAAAACAATCAACATGCAAACTGAAATAAGCAAATAAACCAGGGGAACTCGTTTAGTTAGTAAGAATATTGTTAGTCTGAATATTGTATTTATGAGTAATTTTAATTGATCCCCTGAATGGTAAAACCTTTAAGGATTATGATAGTAGTAAAAACGCACTTTACGCTATTCGGTCGTCAAAATCTTTTGCAGCCTTTGAAAAATTATGTTGAGTATTTAAAAAAGCGAATGTCACAAATGAAAAATCGAAGAGTCCGTTTCATATTTCATTTAGAGTTAGGAGGTGTGGATGTAATATTTCATCCAGGGGCTCACGAGTCAAACATTAGTGAAGGACCGTCTACTATACGTTCTTTGTTACAAGCAGCAAAGTTAGTGTTCTTTTTTTTTATTATTGCTCTAATAATTGAAATACTGTGTTTTTCATATTAAAGTAACAAACAGCATTAGATAATTTTAAACTTATAGAATTTTACAGTGTTCTCTCTCTCTTTTTTTTTTTTTTTTTTGAGTAATTGTGGTATGTTTTTGATATATTTGTGCATGCATGTTCTTTGTTTGTTTACGATTTTCCTTGACAACATAATCCGGTATAAAAAGTTGTATTTCTATCTGTTTTATTTACTGTTTAAAAAAATTAATTTAAATGAAGCAGTTTCTTTTTCGAATACAATTTATTGGCTTTCAAAAGAATAAATATTAGGCTGTAGACACGAATGTTTAAATTATCACGATTAAGTTAAATTTTCGTTAAATCACATTAAGACTAAAAAACTTGCAGCATCATATGCGAACTTTATTTAAAGCTATTTTTTAAAACTTATTTTCAAAAAGAAAATAATAAAGCATTCTATTGTGTATAGCGCTGTATCACAACCATCTCAGCAACAAGTCCCAGTTGCAGCGCTATGTCCTGACTTTACTCGGCTCTCCACGAAAAATCCTCCAGTTGCAAATGCATTCGGTAAAAAATTTCGTTTCTTCTTTTAACATCTTTTTAAAAAAATATCGTGTTACTTTTTTGTGAATTATTCCACCAATTTTCTTATGAAAAGAAAAAAAATCTAATCGTGAAAGATTTTTGTATTTTTTAGTGCCTTTCACCAACCAAGCAATTTATCAGGTAACTTGTTGCTTATTTAAGCGGCGTAATAATGCTGGTAAAAAAGTTCTTTCAATTATTAAAATACCTTTTATTTTTATTATAGGTGTCGGGGTTGGTCAATAACCCTATCGTTGTAAAAGGTATACAATGTAACAACAAAATGTTTTCTTTCATTCACACTTTTTGCTAAATCGTTATTGTTTTACGTCGTAACCTCTGATTTTATCTTATTTAGAATGTGTGAACCAAGTTCATTTTTCAGATGAAAGGTATAGGTTTGTTGAATGTAAGTTTTTAAAAATACTTTTATATTTTACTTAGTTTTTGTTTTAATAATCACCTCAATAATCTTTAGATATTTAAAGAAAGTTGGTCGTTCAGCAAATGATACTAAGGACCAAATTTACTATCAACCTTATTCAGTTCCCGACAGTCTGAAAGAACTTTTAGAAGAGTTTAATTTAGAAACACATTTAACAAAATTTGAAAGCCAGTTGATCGATACAAATACATTTTTAACACTGAGTGATACCGATTTAAGGGAGATTGGAATTGAGTATGTTATCTTTATCATAGCAATTAATAGTTGTACGTTTACTTCAGTAATTTTGTTTTGATATTGTTTTTTTTTTTTTTTCTTTAAAAGCAAACTTGGTCCACGTAAAAAGATATTGATCGCAATTGCAAAAATCAAACAAAGAATGGCTTCCAATGTAAAAATATGAAGTTTCCTTTTTAAAGTTTGTTTGTTTTTTGTTTTTTTTCCTGCTTGTCTTTTATCTTTTATTTTTCTCTTTTTTAGACAGATGCAATACACAGTCAGGAGTTGCACGTACAAGTTCAGGATTTAAACATGCAGCTGCAGCAGGTTCTGGTTCTTTTTTTCTTTGAACCATATGAGTATATTCATGGCCCAGAACTGTTTATAAAAAATTGATAATTAGTTAAAAGCGATAAATGATTTCAGCATCAGTTTTCATTCTTGTTTCTGTTAGGTTCAAAGCATTTTTTAATCAAGCATTTAGTTATTTTAGTCAAGCATTTTTAATCAAGCACTTAGTCATTTTAATCAAGCATTTTTAAATCATCGTTTTAAACCCGTTATTAACACATGAAGTCGCTGCGTTTTTTTTTTTTGTTTTTTTTCTGATATCTATGGAAAGTTGATTAGAAATTATATTTTGTTTGTTTTACGGTACTTTGCATAATTATTATTTTGCATAATTTCCAGCAATTGTATCTAATACATGAGATACTTCTGACAAAATTTAATTTACAGTCATAGAAAGACGATGCATTAATTTACTGTCATAGAAGAAAGTCATAGAAAGACGATGGATTAATTTACAGTCATAGAAGAAAGTCATAGAAAGACGATGCATTAATTTCGATGAAAATTGCAAATCCTAAAATAAACAACAAGAATCTTACTCTCTAAGAAGATGCGTTCGATCATAAATTACCGCGAGTAGAATTCTGAAAATTTTCGGCTCTTTTGAGAGGCAAAAATAATGTTGAGATCAATCTTAATAAGAAGCGTTGAGAGCCTGTTAGAAGTAATTCTAAAAAACAGCAGGAGTTTTGAACTGAGACTATAAATCAGATGTGTCAGTATAAATCAGATATGTCAATAATAATGATAATAAATTAGATATGCCAAATATTTTTAAACTAATAAATACTATCATATATATATGGTAGTAAACTTTTTGAGTAGCAGATGAGACCGCGTAAAATGTAGTTTGGAAAATTAGGCCTTTATTAATCGAATCTTAATTTGAATTGTTTTATTATTTAGTCTTTTGCTTATATCAAACAATTGCAAGCACAGTTGCAAAATGAGCAACACTTGCGCACGGAATTCAACGCTTACTTGGAGAACGAGCAGCAGCGTATGCGTCAAATTCTTTTTTACACAAATGATGTGGGTAAAAACTGCAAAGAAGCTTCTTCGCAAGTACGCAAAATCAAGTGAGATAGATTCTAATGAAATTGGTTTTTTAAATTTGAGCTTTTGTTATTGTAACTTCACAAAATTATTTTACAGAGATTGCAACAATCAGACTACCACCTTACTGCAACAACTTAATGCCAGCTTAATGCCCAAAGATTTTTCAGTGGATTCTAGCATATTTGAGTCTGTTAATTTTATTGATTGCGAAAGTGACATAGTAATGAATCGATTAGAACTGACTTATAAGCAAATTGAAAGAACTCTAGCTTTGTTGCGTATTCCTAACAGCCTTAATCCTTAATCTAGAAAACACCACTGTTAAGTGGGATTAAAATGGTGCTTCATTTGCAGGGAGTCTACAGTAATTGCCAAGTTCCAAATCTATTTTTAGTTCCGGTAATAACAATGACTTGCGATTTTTCCTTAATGCGCGTATTTATTTTTCGAGTATTTAAACAGATTTTGTTAAGCTTTTTTTTTATACAGGAGAATTTGTAAATATGAGGGAAATTTTATATTTATTTCCTTTTTATAGTTTGTAAAACTAATTAAATATTAAAATGGGTATTTTGGTTTTTTGGTATCATTGTTATTATTGGTTTGAAGTAAATTCACTCCCTTATGAGCAGAAGTCCAACGTAATCTTCGAAATTTCATTTGTTTTCTGAATATTATTAAGCAAGGACTCAAAAATAAAGTTTATAAAGACGTAAGAAATCATTACTTTATAATATTTTTAAATCATTTTAGAATATTATAAAATTAAGAATTGTAAAAATGAAAATTGATAGTTTTTTTTTTTTTCTTTTCTTGTCCTAGATATTGATTTGTTCTTTGATATATTTGACTCGCTGATTCCAAAAATGTAATCGATTGCTGTTAAACTGTTTGCTTTGATACTATTGTTCTAAATGATAAAATTAACTTGTGAGTTCAATATTCAAAATTTGGTTTGCTAGTCATGCTAATAATTATAACTTCTTAAGGCGGTACACAATTAAAAAAAATAGTCAAAAAAATTTTTAACATTTTATAGAAGATTCTATAAGTTGAATTCTTAGTATATTTTTTCAATTATCGTAGTAAAAATGGCTCAATTTTGCATTGATAAAAATGTTGTTCTTATTCCTATTTTATACTGTGGTGTACCGATTTAGCTCAACTAATCCAACTAAAACGTGGTTTTAAAAGACCGCTTCAAAACAACACGTAAAAATTCAAACTCTTGAATTCCCGTAGCATACCCTTTAATGTGGCTCCATTGAATAGAAAAACGGAAAAAGTTTGAACACGTTTAATAAATATTAGAGTATCCAATACCGGTCAAAAAATCGATACCGGTATTTCGGTATTATAAAAATGTAATACAGGAATAGCAGTATTAAAACCGGTATTAAATATTTTAAATTTTTAAAGCAAAATAAATAAGTTTAAGAATCACGAAAACTTGAAAAGAATGCAAATTTATTGATCTTTTTGTTGATCTTTTTGGTAGAACCTTTTATCTTTTATTCCATGAAAGTAACCTCTTAAAAAACAAAGAGCATCCAGAGTTTTTGTCGTTCATTCTGCACCGCAACTTGTTTAAAATAATACCGACAGCATAAAATGCTCTTTCGGATTCAACGCTAGTTGGCCAAATCGTTAAAAGAAGATCATAAACCTGTTGGAGATATTTAGCACACTTTGATCTTCGAAGAGACTCATTTCTTTTTTTTAAACACTTGATCACCAGCGCGTTGTTGTTGTTGTTTCCCAACAACCTTTTAGTTTATTTGTTTACAAATGGGCTTGTACATGTCTTTTTTCATTGTTTTTTCAGAATTTTCTCCTTCGTCAATCTTAACTTCGCTAACCTCAAAGTGAAGAATTTCCCGGGCTCGTTCTTCAACAGCAGTGAATTGATTCCAAAGTCCCTTCTGATTTACAATGCCCAAAAGTGAATTGAGATTACTCACTTTTGATGCACGTGGAAAGTTAAAACTTAATAAGTTTGAGTTTCTAATACCATCTTCTAGACCTTTATGCAGATAAGAAATTAAATCGGACAACTGCTTAAAGTACTCATAAATTTTATGCTCAATGATGACTTAATTTCACATAGCCTGTCAAACATAAATGTCAATGCTGCATCCGCAGAAATTAAGTTAGCATCCTTGCAACAAAGTGACTCAACGGCTAATTTTACCGGCAAAAGTGCTGAGATAGTTGCTGAAACTGTTTCAAAATCAGTTTCTGTAAAGTTTTAAATCTATATCTGATTTTTGAATGCATGACTTTAATTTGTAAAAACATTCGAGGATTGCTAATAGGCTATTCCATCTAGTTTTGGAATCTGCAATTAAGTATTCTTTACGAAATTCGAGCTTTACATAATTCTGTAGTACCTCATTTTTAATGGTGAACATTTGAATATTTGCACAATTTTCTTTACTTTTTGTATAAGGGGACCGATTTGACTATGTGTTATTTCTGTATCTTGTTCTTGTATATCGTAATTCATCGCTAATCCTTCCTCGTATGTATTTGAAATATTTTCAAAGGCACCATAGTTTTTGTACTCTTCGGCATCTGAATATGAGTCGAAGTCTATTGATTCATTCGAGCAAAAGGTTCTTTCTTCGTTGTTTCTTTTTTATATGGAACATCTACAACTGCAAGTTGAACTGCATGGGCCAAACACAACTGCTGAGCAGCCGGTATTAATTTGCCTACTTTTTGCCTAACTGCTGCGCCATCATTTGTTAAACAAACAATATTCTTTTCTAATGACAAAACATACTGATTCAATTTTTCACCTAAAAGTAAGAGATTTTTCTGCAGGTAAACTTCCAATGATTCGGAGAAATCCTAAACTCCAAAACTTTGACTCCGAGTGAAGATTCACGTTTTTGTATCTCCGGTTCCTTAAGGAAGTCCACTCATCAAAAGTAATACTAAATCCTTTTCCATTTAATTTTTATTCTGAAGTTTTTTTAGTTACTAACTGTCGAATAGTTTCGCTATAACTAGTGATAATTTTTTGTATAGTCGTGGCGGACTTTGGAAGTTTATCACTTAAGTTTAATGCTTTTAATGATTTCCAAAGGTCATCGGATGTTATGAAAATTCTGAATGGAAGCCCATCAAGTTCTGTCATTCAAGATAAGATTACTGCCAGCGACTCTGTGGTAGTTTTTTTAAAATATTTAGTAACTTTTGGAGGAGGCGTATCAGATATTGAACTAGATTCACCAAGAAGTTCAATAGCATATCATTTTCGTATTTATACATCATGCTTTTTTTTAAATGTGTATGAAGGCCGCTTGTTGAGCCACCTGCTGTTTTTATAATTTTTGCGCATTTCTTACACTTTGCAACTATGCCCTTTTTCATCTTTGAGAAAGAAAAACCAAACAGAAAATTTATCTCCGCCTTTTGAATGCTCAATAAACTTTTAAATTTCACTCTCCATTGGCTAAATTATCTCAATTTGTAAATATGTGTCACATATTTTATCCTCACAATGTTTATATCAGTCACATGATGTGACTGATATAAACATTTGATATTTAAATGAAATAAATTTAAATAAGTTTAAACTTAAAAATGTTAATTTTTTAAACTTACCAAAGTTGTTCTTGGTAATTATTTTAAAAAAACTATCAAAGAAATAGGTATATAAAGATTTTGTAATTTGTAAAAATGTGAACTTGTTTTCTACTTTTAGATCCTCGTCGTATAACTAAAAAAGTATAATCAAGAACTGAAAAACTAAAGAATGTTTAACGCATTGCTTTAAAGTATACGCACTTATGATTGTTTCAAAAAAGAATAAAAATAATAACCCGTAATTATAAACCTCCTGGGAACTTAAATGATTTTAAAAATGAGTCAAGTAATAACTAGAAGAGTTTCATTAAAGAGTTGTCAATGAATCAGGATTTGACAACTTTACTTTTATATATTAGGTTTTTACTCAAACAAAGAGTTTAAACACATGATAGAATAAAATATATTTTAAAAATAAGCAACAAATGTCAACGAATTTTAGTTTATTTATAATCTGAAATACGACAACACGATACGTCTCAAAAATAGTTGCATTTTAGTATCTACGTAACTGTTGTAATACTTTAATTAAAACTTTCGTTATAAATCAATTTAAAAAAGTACATGAAGTATACAAATATTGCTAAATAAAATAAAATAACAATTCAAATACCGAAATACCGGTATTTAAGCCTTTTAATACCGGTATTCGAAACTAGACAAAATTGACCGAAATCCCGGTTTTCGGTATCCCGAAATTGGATACCCTAATTGGATACTTCATAATTGTTCGCTTAGCTGTATTTGGAACAGCTCAATTGAGAAACGTACATCATACAATCTTCTCGATGAAAACTCCTCAAGAAAGATTACTACTAATTCAATTCCTTATAAACATCCCTGGGTTGGGTATCTTGAAACTGCTCAATTGCAAAATTAGCATTATATCATCTCATACGTATTACAGTATATTAACTACCTCGTGTGACGTGTCAGTATCGTATAAAGCCACATTCAACTGTACCCGGTGTTGCTGGAAGCGTTTGAAGACTGAGACAATTAGCACAGACAATAAGGATACTAATTAAAAATCAGTAGGATAAGTTCTACAAAATGATGACTGCATTCCAAGTGAAACAATCTAATTAACTTCTGCCTAAATAAAACACGCGCATTTATTCTTCCTGTGTTGCTTGGCGTTTTATCGAAACATTGTATTCATTCAATCTACAAGATCGCAATCGCGTAGTATATTTGAAACAGCCGTTGTCTGAGCCTCCCTTGTATTTACAGGTATATTTGAAACAACTAGAAGCTAAATCACTAACGCCCCAAACACGATTACTGGTAATCGATCGACCAGTTCCGTGCTAGCTACATATCTGAAAGATTTCTGTCCTAATGCACAGCAACAGATACATCATTAAAAACGTCTTCTTTTATAATACACAAGTGACTTTTCTATAACTCAATTGTGTTCTGTCTAATTTAGCAATAAGGTCATGTGTTATGATTTTCTTTCTTAGTGTTTTTGGACGATTTAAAGATTGTGAATAGCCTTCACCTATGTCAATGTCACTGCTAGAAGATTCCGTAAAGATGATAAAAGTTTCAGCAAAAGATGATAAGAGAGATGATAAAAGTTTCATCTCCTTGATTTAATTAGCTACAATGCACTCTGACGAACTATGTCAAACAAAATAACCAGACTGTCTACAAGTTGTCTCGTGCCTGCCCGCCTTAGCATTTCGCGAGGCTAGAATTATTTTGTTTTTAATCTCCCATTTTTAAAGGCTGGGAGAAAGTTTTTGATTTTAAATAAAACATTCAAAATTATATATTGTACGGTTCTATTTAACGTTTTAGTTGGGATTGGATATTTAAAAATGATTTTTTAAAGAAAATTTGCAGATTTTGAAGACCTTATATGGAACAAAATTAGATACGGAATGAATTCATGTTATACTCTATTGATTTTGTTTAAAAGAATTTGAAGTTTTGTGGAATAATTCACAACAATATTGAATAAACTCTAAAACAATGTTTTGTAAAATTTAACAGAATATGTTGCTAGCTAAATATCAAACTTAACAGAATATGTTGTTAGATATCAAACTTCTTTAATTTTCATCAAGTATTAAGAAAACACTTCAAATATTTTTTTATAAAACAGAAAAACGTGGCATTAGCAAAATAAAAAAGCTTGGCTTTCACATTTTCATCTCACCAAATTCTCAAAAAACCAAATTCCTCAAAAAACTATAAACAATTTAAGGACAGTTTTACTGAAAAAAAAATAAGGTTAGATCAGCAGAGAACCCTGGGGACAATGCCACAGCGGAAGCAAAAACAAATTGATAAAATTCTCTTTAGTTTTAAGTGTGAATTAAAAAACTGCAATCATCGGCTTATTTTGTATGAATCAGACGATTGACACACAAAAAGGGATAATTTATCTCAACATATTAATGGTAAACTAATGAAATTCTTCGCTCCATTCTTGAATAGTGGTTTTCTTCAATAAGGCTTCATTAATCACTCCATCAAATATACTAAATACACCACCTAATAAAAAAGAGAAAAAAGGTCAGAGAATAAAATTACGTCATGATTGCAGCTTTCGTTATCGCGGCTTCTTTGCAAAACGTCTAAACATAAATTAAAATCAATTCTATTTGGGTTTAGCGGCGTGTGAACAGTCTTACTAGAATAAGAAATGCTAGTTAAGCTTGAGCGTGTTTTTTTTCTTCGCAAGTGATCATTCGATATTTAAAGCGTGTCAGATATTTTCGGTTTGAAACAAACTGATATTACAACAGATTTCTTTGAAAACTTTTTGACTAGACGGAAAACTTAATATGCAATCATCCAATTCTTTTTAATTTTTTATTATTACTAACCTAAGCATTCCCAGCACCTGAATGTATAATTTTACAGACTTTGAATCTATTTTCAGAATTCAAAATGTTTAATTTCAAAAACAATCCCTATTGTCTTATAAAACAGCTGATAAAAATTCAAAAACGATTGGAGTAGTTCATTTTTTTGTCTGCTTTTTGTCCTCCAGGAAAAAAGGTCAAGATCTTTAGAAAGTTTTCTCACTTTTCCGTACATGTGGAATCTGCAACTCCTTCCGTACATGTAGAATCTGCAACTCCTTCCGTACATGTGGAATCTGCAACTCCTTCCGTACATTTAGAATCTGCAACTCCTTCCGTACATGTGGAATTTGCAACTTCTAGGTTTCTCATACTTTTAAACTCTTCATCTGGTAAAAATTTCTGAAAGATTTGAAGACCTCACCTATCGATCCTGATTCACTATTAGCTAAAACGAGCAAACCTTTTTGCTTGCACTAGAGCAATTACCTAAATAACTACAGCTTTGTTTTGTACATTAACGCGCAATTCTTAAATTTCAACAGTTATATTCTATGGTGGTAAATATGACATGTTTAAACCTCACGTAAAATATATAGTGCACTAATATAACTCAAACTTAATTTAGCGATTAAAAGAATTTTCACGGATTTTATACACCCTAAATGATTGTTTTTCCTCGTTTTTTTTTGTGTTTTTTTTTTTAACTTAAATATAAAAATATAAAGGATACAAAAATTTAAACATTAGTCAAACATAAAAAACTAGAGATGTAAATATTTTACTAACCTAAGAAATAAAAATTAAAATAAATTTAAAGTTGTTTTGCTAAAACAACTTAAAATTTACTTTAAGTGTATTAAAAGCGAACAACAACTTTTAGTAAAAGATAAAGAAAATTATAAATATCTACTTAAAAGTTATGAATGAAATCTATTTGCTTTTTTTCTCCAACAATTTTTTCCACGTTTGCAAGGTGAATTAATGAACGAAAAATTATATAAAAATTATAAAAACGAATAATTCCCGCCTTACAAGAACAAACTATATGAGTAGAGAAAATAGGGAGTATACCAAACTATAATTTAAAATAATCAAAATTTAAAGTTTACCCGTATGAACAAAAAGTACACGATTCCCCTTGAATCGAGATGGGTTCTTTACCATTTCTGTGAGCATCCCTTTGACAGCCTTTAACGTGTATGTGTAATCGAGTATAATACCAGTCTGCTGGCTAATACTTATCAATAAATCTGGAAAAAAAAGCAACAACCTTTCATCAAATGTGAGGTCTATGATTGATTAGGTATAAGATGAAATTATTAAACATGGATTACCTAAATCTTTAGGCGTAGTTGTGGCATATCCATCCCCTTTATATCCGTCAATGATGTCACATATCTCGTGACTTTCAGTTTCATAAAGACCGTATGCGCTGAGCATGTTATTAATATGGTTATAGAAATATTCTCCGCAGTCTGAAACACAAACTCCGTGCACTCTAGAAAAAAAAATCATCTCTTATAAAAGATCATCTTTTATAAAAAAACTAAATGATCCTTTTTAAGACATGTAAATTTTCAAAGTTACGCGTAGAACATTTTTAAAATTTCGCGTACAACATCGGTAGAAAAATGTGTTTAAGTAGCCCATGTGTGAACGAATGTAAATGCTCAAGATCATATAGACTAATAAATTATTGTATTTCATGACACATGTGATATACTGTAGTTATATGAGAACTTGATAGCCATAAACACAAAACACCGGTTGTCAAATCTTAAAAGTAAATAAAACCTTAATTTTTCGCCAGTAAGATAGTTTGCAATAGCTAAACCAGCTAGTGTTCCA
The DNA here is from genome assembly GCF_058129835.1 of Hydra viridissima. Classification (NCBI taxonomy): domain Eukaryota; kingdom Metazoa; phylum Cnidaria; class Hydrozoa; order Anthoathecata; family Hydridae; genus Hydra; species Hydra viridissima. The sequence goes on from NW_028324310.1 coordinate 8,102,313, forward strand.
CCACTACCTGTTGCGACAACTATATCATCAAAGTTCAATGTGACATCCTAAAATTGATTTTTTAGTTTATTTGAGATTGAAAAAGAAACATAACTGATATTTTATAAATTGAAAAAGAAACATAACTGAGTTTTTTTAACATGGACGTGACAATCAAATTGTTTTCACAACAGAACGTAAATCCTAATGTAAAAACCAGGTCGTTACATGACATTATGTAAAATGAATAAAAAATGCCTGTTTCATAAAGCAGAAATTTTTATTCCTTTTAACAAACCAGAAACTAAACATGGCAATATTACTTGCTCCAGCAGCTCAGCGAATAGGTCTATAACCCCAAAAGTCCCCAAAGAATTTGAACCTCCCAGAGGAATTATATATGGCTTCTCTCCTTTTTCACTGAACAGCATAAAAAATTAAAAAAATCCAAACAGTTCTTGTCAAAAAAACAAAAAAACAAAATAATGAAAAAAAATAGTTTATACATACACAAGTGATTGGGCAAGTTTATCTATCCGAGCACTTAATCCATTAGCCAGTGATTCATAAGGAACTGTATAACATTGTGCATTATATAAGCGATTAATGAGCATGTTTCCAGAGCACAACTTAACATCTTCCTAAATATTTAACTGCAGCAAATACTAAAATATATTATCAATAGAGCTCATATTTTAGTAAGTTTTATATAAATATTTTGTAATTTATAAACCATATAAATTTAATATTAAAAAGGCCTCTAATTATTCTAAGATTACTTTTTAGAAAAGAAAAAAACTTCTACTTTAAAGCTTATAGTTCTAAAAAAGAAGATTTTTAGAACCTGCTTACGGCTTCTGTGCAAAAGATGACATTTCAAATTGAGTTGCTTGGCAGCAACAGCTGTTGCTCTGCAGTGATTTGACTGAAGACCGCCGCAGGTTATAACACAAGTGCTTTTTTTTGTAAGAGCATCAGCCAAAAATATCTCAAGTTTGCGAACCTAAAAAACATTCATATTAAAAAAATGATTATGTAGGAGATTTCAAAATTAACTTCTTTGTCTTTGACATTTACATAGAAAAAATATGTCTGTAGCATTTTTTGTTTTGAAAAGGCTACTGAGAATCTTTGGATCAAATGTTAGTCTCAAAAAAATTTTCTACACATGGTTTCTGGTCTCCCCATGCTCTCCTTTATCCCTAAATTTAAACTCTGGGCTTAGTTTCAGTACATTGTACAATGTACTAAAACTAATGAACACAGTTGGAGTTAAAATATGCAGTTTACATGAATCTTTTTTTATAAGATATTTTTAGAAATTTCCAAGTTTTTTATCAGATCATCTTTACCTTGTTGCCAGAGAGCATGTTTCCTGTTAAATCATCTCGTTTAATATATAAGTCAAAGGGGTTTGGAACTTCATTGAAAAGCCATCTCTCAACGGGAGTATTTTTATTTGCAAGCTAGTGTGTAAAAGTAAAACAATAATTTAAAGAACTTGTTAAAATATTTGTTTTTGATTAAGAAAATATTAACTTTTATGCCTGTAGTAAAACAAACCTTCACAAAGTGTTTTGGCTGAACTCTCAACTTAGCGGCCCATGAAGGTACTACATAATCAACTAATGGCAAAAGTGTATTTTTGGCAGACATTAAAAAAAATATACTAAAATAGAAAAATTGTTGACATCAGACTTTCAAGTACATAGTTAACTATAAAATAAACTATTATAAAACAAAAATTTGTCAAAATGCTCATTTTGAAGATACCAAAACTATTTACACATATCTCTAGATTTATTTATATATATATATGCATCATTCATTTTAAGATTTCAAGTTTAACAAAATAGAAAATTCACAACTTTAGCAAATATTTAAATTCTATGATTTTTGACAAATTTTGACCTGTTTTTTAAAAATAGCTTTTAAACTAACCAACTTTGACTATGGTAATTACTTTAATTATGTGGGATTGCTCACAAAAATAGTTAAAACAGGTGATGAAATTTTGACTTTTAAAAACTATATAAACTAAATAAATATGATAAATATAAAGACATGGTGACATTTAAACTACAAAACCAAAACTTTTAAGGATTCACAACCAAATCAAATCAAATCCAAACCAAACCAAATCAAACCATAAAATAAATTACAAAAAAAGTATAGACTAATCTCAAACAAAATTATGTAACAAACATGATATAAAATATGTTTTTTACAAAGTTGAACTACCTTAAAGAAAATATACAAGTTTGATATTTCTAAAATTGTAAAATAGCCCTATATAGCTGACTCAAAAAACATTTTTTAAGGTAAATATTGTTAAATACCTTAAAAAGTTAGCAAATTATTGAAAGTCAGTAGCAAAGAAACTCAAACTTTAAAAGTCAAAAAAAATTAGACAAGATATTGCGCAAGAGATCCTTTTATAGTTTGAAATTGTCTTTTAAATTCCAAGCCATCACCCTGTAGAAAATACAAACAAAAGATTATTGATACTGATGCAAAATGAAAAATGAAATTTAACAATATTAAGGAAATCTATCGAACCTTGGATAACCTAAAATCAACAAGCAGTGGACGCTGATTAATTTCTATCAAGTTGGTTAAGTAAGTTAAGGTATGTTTTCTCCTATCATGACTTGTTATACGAATCTGAAAGAATAAAAACTCCTCTTATGAGAACATGCAGATTGAGTCCCTATTTACTTGGTTAAGTTTGCTAGGTAAATTGAGATTCAATTTGCTTTATTCATAAGTTTAAAAAACATAGATATATTTAAAAGTATTTCAAAAAACATAAAAGCCACTTTTAACCATATCTAATAAAATTTTTCATCCACTTTATAAAGATATAAATATCCTGATAACTATAACTCGTTCATAAATCATAATAACTGGTTTTCCGTTATTTCTAAACAGTTTTTAAATCTACCTGATTAAGTGATACAAGTTTATATTGAAAAGAGAGTTCCTTGAGAATTAAAGATAATTTTTTAATTGCTTCCTCCAGTGTCAAAGCTAGATTAAAGCGAGTCATACGCTTTGCAAGATGTGCCATAGGATTCTAGACATTAAAGTAAGAGTTAAATTGAGCCTGCAACTTTTTTTGACTTTAGGGTTTACATTTAGGGTTTTCAATTTGAAAAAACAAGACAAAAAAAAACATGTTAGGCATAGTTAAAATACCATGTAACAATAAATAGTAAAAATAACATAAATACCATACAAAAGATTAACTCTTTAAAATACCTGTGAAGAGCCAGGTGTTAGAGATATCTGACTAAGTAACATATCCTCAATATTAACTGGTTGAGAGTACCATATACCCTGTTGTTCTTCCATAACTTCTTGAAGCTCGTAATCAGAAGAAGCAAAGGAGGGTATTGGTTGAGATGAAGAGTAGTTACTAGTAAAAAATTGTACATTACTTTATCTATAGAATAATTGAAAATACAGGTTTAAAATAAGGATGTTATTCCTCTCATATTAACAAAGTAATTTGAAATGTTTATCCTTTCTTTTAGCTTATCATTACTGTGTGTGTGTCTATGCACATGTGTATTATAACAGGATAATAAAAAAATTTAAACTGTTTCTAAAATACCGCATTGTCTTTTCATTTACTGGTATTGATATGGATCGATCACTGGAACAATGTTTTTTAAGCAAAGGAGATTCACAATTTGTGAGACAGTTATGTGGACTTTTAGTTTTCATGGATCCATAATTTCTAAAGTAACAATAATCACATTATCCAATGCTCATAATAATGCAGTAAATAATCACATTATCCAATGCTCATAATAATGCAGTAAATCCGCATTATTATGCACTTGAACTTGAACTCTATAGAATTTTGGTGAGCAATCATCAATCCACACCTCAAGCATTAAAAGTAATGATGTATAATTGACTATATGTTAAGAAGTTTAGAACCTAATATTATGATACTTGATGAGATGCATTTTTGAAAAAACCATATACTTTTTCAATATCGTGTGTATGTACTTATTTTTGATGTTTCTAATTTAAATTAAAAGGAAAATATAAAAATTATTTAGTAAACACAGAACCATAACCATATTACAAGAAAAATTTTTATAAAAAAAGTTAAAACTGTTCTTAATAGTAAAACTGAAAATTAAATAATTAAATAAGTAAATTGAATAATTCAATAATTGCAGTAAAAAAAAAATTAAAAGAGGTGCAAGAAATACATACCCATTAAACCATTTATCTTTTTTAATCTCAGTTATAGTGTATCTTTTTGAGGGAACAGGATGAAGTAGCTTCTTTAGAAAACCTTAAGGTATAAAAAGCTTAGTTGCTTTTTAAAAGTTTCTCAAATAAATAATTCATTTGTATCAAGAAAATTTAAAAAAAAACTCTTTCTTGTTAACTTACATTCTTAAAAGTTCAAATGAATTGTCTGTGTTAAAACAAAAAATAATAATATTTCAGTGAAGAAACTAAATAACCTAATGAAACAGTATTTATTTTAGTCCATGGTGTGTGAATTAGTTTTGAGTGTGACCAGTCCTTGTATTCTTTACAGCTCTCAGTTGGCTCATCCCATGGCAGCTCTTAAAAACAGGAAAAACTGTCAACCTTCTAGTTAATATTTTATTTTTTTAATCTAATTTAAAAAAAGAAAAAACCTCCAGCAAGCATTGCAGTAAGAACTATGCCACATGACCATATGTCTGCAGGTTCAGCTTTATACTCTTTCTTTTGTAAAACCTAAAACAATTTTATATTTAAAATATTTACTAGTTAACATTATATTACTACTATTTTTTATAAATATAGTATATTGATGAACTGTAAAGATATTTTAACAACACCTCAGGAGCAACATAGGGTGGAGTTCCACAACATCTTTCCAAAAGACGCTCAACTTCTTTGTAACGGAACACAGTAGACAAACCAAAATCTGTAATCTTTAGGTTACCTACAAAAACAAAAAAAGGTTTTTCAAAAAACAAAATTGAACTAAAAATTAAAAACTATATAAAATGCAAACTATTTAACAAGGATGATATATTGTAATGATGGTGTAATAATAGCACCTGGGAGCTGTGCCAACTTGAATCACACAACAAAAAACCCATACCATCCACATCCAAGAGGAGATTTTCAGGCTTGATATCACGATGAGTTACTCCCTTGGAATGAATATACTCCTAAATTTTAAGAAAGCAAACCAAACACTTAATTTGTTATTTTTTAAATATTTACTACTATATAATCATAGCTTTTAAAGTGTTTAATAATAAAGCATATCAAAATACAAAAATAAATGATAAAATCACATAACTTTGAATAACAAAAACATACCAGTCCATTTATAAGCTGCTTAAAATATCTACTTGCTTGAGCAATTGGCATTCCAACATCTGGTTCTAAAAAAAACAAAACTGACCATAAATATTTCTGGACCAACCTTTTAAAGGATTTTTCAAAAGTTGTCATAAATAAAAGTTGTCACATTTTTTAAAAGCTAAAAAAAAAAAAAATCTTCTTGGCAAGGAAATATAATTAGAGTTTGTAAACAGAAATAGCAAATGTAAGTTTTTTTAATGCACATACCTATTCTGTCAAAAAGCTCCCCACCTGCTGCATATTCAAGGAATAAGTATACTCTATCCTGTTCTGTACGTTGACCATAAAACTTTATAATATGTGAATGTTGTAACATTTTATGAATGCAAACCTAAAATAGAAACTTACTTTAATTTCTTTGAAAAGAGAAAAACATTTATTTAAACATTTATACAAAAAAAGTTATCCTTTACTGAAGCATATAATTACTTATTTGAGTACAAGTTTCTCTGGACCTCTTTTTTAAGACTGTCCTTGTTTCCAGCCAATTTGTCAGCATTTACTATTTTTACAGCCACTGCTTCTTGTGTCTTTCTATTTATTGCAAGCCGAACCCTTTATCAGAAATATAAAACACCATTTTAGAACACAGACAGATGGTAAGTAACTAAATAATTAAAAAGAATGAGCAAACTTTTCATTTCAGTAAATGAAATTTTTAAGATTTGATCTTTATAAACAAGCAAATTATATACTTATACACTAAATTAATATACAAATATTTGCAATTTACATCTTCATTGTAAATTTGCCACTTTTAAGATTTAAAACTAAGGACATCTTTCAAATGAATACTTTTTTCATACCATATATTTAGAGTATATTTTAATCAAAATCTTTAAACAAGCAAGATATGCTCAACTCTCATTTCTTGTGGAAAAAAGATACTTTTAAATATATCCTGATGTATTTATTCTATAGTAACTTCACTTAGTCAATTGTAAAACAATAATTTAAGTTAACAACAAAGAGTTTTAAAAAAAGAAAAAAAAAAAAGCACCATAACAATTTGTAATATAAACGTTATTTATTAACATAATGGAGCTAGCAAGGTAATTTACGTTTTAATGCTATAATGAGTTGGTTTATATGCTCTCTAAAACCTTTTTCAGATTGTGTTTAAATATTTACTATTTAGAAATTAAAAGAAAATAAAACATACTCTCCATAAGCACCTTCCCCAAGTGTCTCAACAAAATCCCAACCTTCAACAAATGGTTCAAACACTGTTGTAGACATTTTATTTTGTTGTAGCTTGTTAAAAAATTTTAAGTAATAAAGCTATGGCACTTAAATTAGATAAATAGTACATTTATTACTACATGTTAAAACATAGAGTGTATATATATATATATATATATATATATATATATATATATATATATATATATATATATATATATATATATATATATATATATATATAAAAGAGGTACAACTTAGTTTCTAAAGTTTTTTACTTGGATAATTCATTGAGCTACAATTACTTATAATACTTTGGTTTAATTATTGAAAGATCAGGTACTTACCTACTAAAAAAACGGATGTAATTTCTATGTACATTACGCAGATATGCACCTTTACTAAAGAAACTTAGTAACGTTGTTGAAATAATTATTTTTTTGGATTTCAATTAGAGAAGTACAATTAAAAATAATTTCTTTTAGGCATATTAAGAGTAGACTTTAATTCACTCAAAAACTATTTTCAAAACACGCATGTGTACTTTATTTGTTTGCCTAATCAGCATATATCTTCCGTGATGAGATTTTTAACTAATAAAAAAAGTTTGCATTATGTATTTTAGTATTTGAAGGAACAGAAAGAAAAAAAAAAAGTTTAAAAAGTACCAAACAAACAGTCAAAAGTAAAGAACTTTAAAATCAAGTAAAGTAAAATTGATGATGTACAGCCTTTTCTTATCGCTTATTTCTATACAGAGGTATCTTTACTTGAGGGAAATTATATCGAATACAAACATTGAAAAAAAAAACTCGTTTTATGGATTTAAAATCAGCGGTAGTAAAGCAGTAAAAAAAAAAAAAAAAAGTACTTGCACGCGGTATTATTTTCGATCAAACTGTGTTCTGCAGAGGGTGCCCTCCAACTGTGCTGTAGGCACATATCAATCAGTAATATACAGATATTTAAACAAATATCATAAATTTGTTGTCCAGCAGTACGAACCAACCATCCGAGGTGTTGGGGTATGCTAATCCTCATTTGCAAAATTCATTAAGCCCAAACTTATGAACGATGCAGAGTACTTTATCTCTATAGTTGGAACTTCTATCAGCATCGACTGTTGTTTCTAATAATATACACTTACTTTAAGGAACTGATACTTTAATCAAACGTTAACTAAACGGTGTTTTCCGTTTTTTATTACTTTCTGATATTACTTTGTTAGTCAATTTGCACGCTACTAAAAAGGTGACGTTTTGAAGATTTTTTCCATTTTGTTACATTGGAGTTTGCTAGCAGTCTATCATTGGGTTTTTTGTATGGTATTAGACTTTATTATGAAGTTTGCGACGTATGTTTGCAAGGGCGTATGTTGTATTTTCTTTTTTTTAAAACCTCTTAAGGTGGCTTCACAGGAAATAAAAGGTGTAAAATCAAAAAAAAAAAAAAAAATTGAAAAACATGATTTTTGAGACTTTTAACAATGCTGAAAATGATGGTACAATTATTTTTTAATAATTTTAATTTTTTAAGCAACAATTTTGCATTTTGCAGGTATGATATAAAGTAGCTTCCTTAGCAACGCCTATAGCAACGGAAAAAAGCAGTATGAAAACTTTTGTTTAACCACTCTTTTGGTATGTTTTCGTGTTCTGCAATTATAAAAGATTTAGTTTAGAGGCTAACCATGTTCAGTTTTAAAAATAAAACCGTTCCACTTATTAAAATTGCATCATTTCACGATCATTTAATTACTTCTTGTGACAAAACCATTATACTAACACAAGTTGTGTTGATACAATGTTTACTTGAAATATTTTTTTAGATTAATAAATTAAATATATAATGGGTAATTATAAGAATACTTCAAGATCTAAGAAGAGAAAATTTAGTGGTAACAAGCACACCAAATGTATTAAAGATACGAATGTAACTGGTAACTTGTCTGAAAATGTTTCATGTATCAGTTCTAAAAAGTTAAACTTTGATGTCGAAGATACAAGTAATGCCAACACAAATGATTATTTTCTTCTTGTTAATTTTATTTTTATCAAACAGTTATTTGATTTGGTTAGTGCATGTCCTGATTGTAAAAGTAAAGTTAACATCACAGATGATTATTCTAGCAGAATGGGTTTCTCCCATAAACTTATTTTAACATGTACAAATGCACAATGTTCTTTTACATACAGTAATTTTGCTTCAAACATTGTTAAAAATGATAAAAAAGGTAGAAACATGTTTGATGTTAACCTGAGAATGGTAATTGGATTCCGTGAAATTGGAAGAGGACACCAACCAATGGTTAATTTTTCACGACTTATGAACATGTCATGTTTAACTGTAAATGCTTTTGACAATATAAGTAAAACCGTTAAAGAAGCGTACAAAGTTGCTTCAGAACAATCAATGAATGAGGCTGCTTTTAATGTTAAGCAAGAGTCAAAAGAAAAACTTAACTCTGGAGAAGCACTTGTCCAAGTTGCTATTGATGGTTCTTGGCAAACACGAGGCCACTCTTCATTAAATGGCGTTGTTACAGCCATATGTGGAGGAAAATGTTTAGATACACAAGTACTGAGTAAATATTGTAGAGGTTGTCAAATTTGGACAAATAATAAAGGTTCTGCAGCTTATGAAACATGGAAAGCAAAGCACAAATGTAGTCTTAATCATACTAGGTCCTCAGGAGCCATGGAGAGTGCTGGTGCAGTTAATATATTCTCTCGTTCTCTCTTGAAATATGGTTTAATTTACAAATACTATCTAGGAGATGGTGATTCTTCTTCTTTTAATGATGTTGTTGCAAGCAAACCATATGATGTTTTTAGTATTATGCCTGAAAAATTAGAATGTGTTGGACACGTTCAAAAAAGAATAGGTTCACGTTTGAGAAGTCGACGCAAAGTGTCATATGGCAATAAAAAATTGTCTGGAAAAGGGAGATTAACTGAAGCAAGTGTAAATACATTACAGAATGCTTTTGGTATTGCTATCAGGCAAACAGCTGCAAAACAAAATTTAACTGATGAACAGAAAGTGTATCAAATGAAAAAAAACATAAAAGCTGTTTTGCGCCATTATACAGATTTTGAAGACAAATCTCATCGACATATTCTTTGCCCAATTTGTCCAGATAGCTGGTGCAAGTGGAAAAAAAGTAAAAATGCAGATGCAGATGAAAACTATTCTCGTAAATTAAACTTGCCTGAATGGATTTATAAAATTATTAAGAAAGACTTTGATGAATTGAGTAATGACAGTTTATTGAAAAAATGTCTTCATGGGCAAACTCAAAATTGTAATGAAGGACTAAATAATATCATCTGGTCCCGATGTCCTAAAAATGTTTATGTAAAGACAGATGTTCTTGAAATGGGAGTAAACTCAGCAGTTCTTTCTTTTAATGAAGGTTCATCTGGTATTTATCGTGTATTTAAACATTTAAATCTAGACTTTGGAAAAAATACAATAACCAGTTCAGTAAAAAAAGACTGAAAGCGGTTACAGAATATGGTGAAAAAAGGACAACCAAAAAAAAAAAAAGAAGAAAAGAGTTGAGAGGAATTAGGAAAGGTTGGATTGATAAAGATCAAGAACAATTATCAAAAAATAGCTACAAAAAGGGATGTTTTTAAAACTTTTTTAACTTATTTGCCTTATATCTAAAAATGAAGATTTTAACATAATTTATAAACTCAAAACACGATATCTCAACATTAAAAAATGCTTAGACCTTCAAATTTTCCCTAATTGTCCAATACATATATATGTAGAGAATGAACTAGAATCTTGATAATTGAATGAATATTTATTGATTGCTAAGTCTTTTTTTGAACCCTACCCCTAAAAATTAGTCAATTTTCAGTTTTTAGGGACTTAAAAGAAATGTTTTTGTTTTTATATATTGATCTTAGTTCATCCTCTACCTCATATATCAGATAATAATATTGCAAAGTTGCGAGTTGTTTTAATTAGCCATTCTGGTTTAATCGTGTTTTGAAAAATAAATAAATATATGCTTTTTTATGCGTTTTTTATAAATAAAGTCCTCTTTTTTTTTTTTTTTTCAATAAGCATTTATATTTTATTGTTATTTTCATTAAATTGAATTTATAAAACTGATTTTAGAACAGATTTAAGTTATTTTACTAAAAAAAAAACATTTCCTGTGAAGCCACCTTAAAAAGTAACTATACTTTGTCAAATTTACGATTTAGAGAATTTGATGATGTATGATAGCCTTATCTTATCGCTTATTTCTATGCAATGACTCCACCAAATTACAATAACGAATATATCACTTAAGCTCTCCATCTCAGTGTATATTCTCACAGCAAAATCAAATTTTTAATTTCAATTTTTCAAATGCAAAATCTTACCATGCTTAAAGATTTTATAGTAAGTGAACAATTTTTAAGTAAGAAATGAAGATTTAACTTTTTTGACGTACACTCTCATTAAAATTGTTGATCTATAAATTTAATTTTTAATGTTTTTTTAACTAACACATTTATTTAAAAGTTCGTAACATTTTGTATCAATGATTGAATGCTTTAAATATATAATTGGTTAATTATTATTTAAACTATATTGTAGCTAACTATTACCCCCCAGATTTCTCTTCAATTTGAGTCAAATAAAAATTGGAGTTTAATTACAAATAATTTCTGACTAAATGATTTTCTTTATTTTTATGACTAAATCCAGTCTTTTAATTGTTTATTTGTCTTAAATCAACGATACGATCCCTTTCCAACCATCAACATAGCTATTAAGACGGATCTTTGTACGTTTTTTTGATACCTTTTATTGTTTTGAGCGGCTTCTTATTTACTTACTTTAATTAAAATATGGGATAGGGTGGGTAGGAGGATTGAGTGTGTTGGGTGTGGAAATGCCTCCTGGTTCTAGTACTCTAATAGTAGTACTCTACTTTACGATTATTTTTTTTTTACTTCTAATAATAACAAACTTAATAATAAACAAATTCTAAACTTTAAATTATGGTAGAACTATTTTTAAATCTTCCTTCTCTTTCTTTAATGGTCTTTTTTCTTACTATATCCAACTATAAATCTCTTAACCCCTGTACATCTTAACCCTTTTATCCATCATTTCTGTCTAAAAAATTACGCTTAACTTTATTATTTACCTCTATAATTTTCTTTATGTATATATACATCAAACAATTTTTTACTTGCAGATGTGCTTGTAATTATGTGAATACATTATATTATTTGTTTTACCAATTTATTTGTTTTACATTTTATCTCTTTTAAAAGGGTAATTTATGGCTGTGTTACTATATAAACAGAGAGAAATTGTTAACATAGTCAAAAAAGAATAGGAGGTTAATACTTTTTATCATGCAATGTTTTCTTCTTTATATTCGTTTGCAAAGCACTTGCGGGTCTTCTATTTAACTCATCGCGTTTACATTGTGGAGAGCAGAATACGATTAAAACCTCAGATTATTTAGAAATGTCTTACTCGCCCTCCACTTTTCACATGGACTTAAACCCAAATTCGTGTAGATTACATCAGCATTACCAATGTGGAAAACCAGGTCGGCCTTTAAGCATATTTCTTTTAATACGCCTTTTTTAAACGTATTTTTAATGTTAATTATACATTTAAGGTACTCACGATCTGTCTTCTATGGAAAGACCAAGCAATAAGTTCACAAGGTACCTAAAACATAGTAAATATGTTTATTCTTCAAAACAAATTTATCCGACAGATTTAAACTATTTTCAAATACCAAAGGAGCTTTATACAGCTAGTTTAAATACAATTGCAGAGCAATATACTGGAATACCAATAAATGCTTTGTATAGAATTAGGGAAAGAGACGTTTTAATCGAAAAACTAAAACACGAAAATTTAATTCTGAAAGACCCTGCTTTTGAAAGCGGAAAAGTACAAAGATGGATGCCCGAAACTAACCAAGCGATAATTGATCACATAAAAGTAAATCAATTTGTTACTAAAAAAGAAGGGCCGGAAAGCCTTTTTCAAAAACCAAAAGAACTGCGAATAAACGACTCACATTCTCTTATAAAGAACTTTGTAGCTGATAACTTATCTTTGAAAAAAGTTGAAATGACGTCAAATAACGAAATAGACAAAAATAAAAATGTTGAAACAGGTTTAAACTTGACAGATAATTTTACTAAAAAAGATTGCGTCATAAAAAGAAATCAGTTTTTACTTAATCAAGCTGAGCGAGAGCTTTCTCAAGCGACACTCAAAATAAGAATGATAAGCAGAGAAAACCGTTTATTAAAAGGTACTTTTAACATAAGTTAATTCAAGTTAATGCTACATAAGTATATTTCTTGTATTCGGAAAAAATTTGAATTTTAAAGCTGTAAAAGGTTTATGAAAAAGTCTTAATTAAAATGAGTATTTTATAAAAAATTCATGAAGCTAAATTATAAAAAGGTTAATTCTTTTTTAGATCAAATTGCAATCCTCAAAAATCAAGCTGAACATGATTGCAATGAAAATTTCGTCCAGAATAATTCAAAGCCTTGCGGAGACTCGACAGAAAACTTAACTTCTCGAGCACACTCCTTAGACCTGAAAGAGATAAAGTTAGTTCATAATGAAAAAACTGCAGGAGGACCTAAAAAAAGTAAAAATAAATTTGAAATACAACTTCTGTTTGTATTTTAATAAATCTGTGCATGTTCAAGAATTGACAAGTACCAAAATTTTTTATAGAAGAATCTAAACCTCTGAAAAATTTAATGGAAAAGATTGTTACACAAAGTGTTTTAAACAGCGACGAATTCAAAAAAATGAACAAAGAAATATTGCGGTTGAGTATCTTAATATCAGAAGAAAAGGCTATTGCAATAAAGTTGAGGAACGACTTACATAAATTGGAAGAATACGCAAAAAAAATTGAAAAACAACGCAAAAAAAAACCAGAAGGCCAATTCAATAATTGTCAACTGAGAGCTAAACTCACAAAAAATAACGAAAAAGAACAGAAGAAAATTTTTCACAAGACTTGTCCTAACTTTAGAAAGTTTTCAAAAACATTGTTACAATTGAAAAGTTATTATCTGCATCTTTACGTGCTGTACCAAACAACACAGACCTCGGATTCTTTAATTGGTGGACAGGGAACAGAAAGGTGTAAAAATAAAGAGATAATTGATCTTATCAATCAAACGTGCGAAAAACTTAAAGATGAGATTTCTTTATCAGCAAGCCACTTGCATAAAAGTAGATGTCTTTTGCATAAAAAGACGTATCACAAAAGTCTAAGATCAACTTTAAATTACTTACAGTGGATAAAAACTAAATGCAGTGATTTTGAATCTAGCAAGTTAGTAAAATCTTCGAGAGTAAAAATTTTATGTGAGATTTGCTCGACTTTTCAAGTAGAACTTCTAAATAGTGACATCCTAGAAGCTGCATCGCTTTATGCAAAAAAAATGAAGAATAAAGATCTTACTTGGTTATTGGAATCAAATCTCAGCCATTTTTTCCAGAGATTCGCCGCAACTTTAAAGGAGCAGTTTTTACTTGCTGAAAATAATAATTTGCTTGATTTCAAAGAGAAAGAAAACTTTTACCAGCGGACAGTCGACAATTTTGTCGTATTGCAAAAGATTTTCATATTAAAGTTTTTGAGTTTCGGTCACCAATTTTTTGGTTACTTTATTTTAACTTAATATTGTCTAATTTTTAATACACACAAACAAACACAAACATATTTTTTGTTTTTTTTTTTGTTTTTCTTGGTTATTTTTTGTATGTTTTTTTGTTGAAATTTTTTTTAAAAAAGTATGAATTTTTAATTTAGGTAAAAATGAAGAATTAGATATCCTTTACAGTAATAGTAGACAACACAAAACAGAAATGGAGAGGATGGTACCTAAGAAAAACGAGAAACAAGATGACAAAAATTTAAATCTTTTTGAAGAGAGCACGGTCAAGCAATCAAACGATAATAGTTCTTGTACAAACAATTTTGAAAGCTGGGGCCATCTTTACAATCTCTCTGAAAAAGATAAAATGAATCTAAAGGAAATACTTCTATCCTCTGACTGTTTATCAAAAACTGATATCTCCATTAACCAGGAACCTATAAATAGGTTATCAGGTCAAACAACCGGTTTTCGGGAATCCATAAGTCCTCCAGAATTTGAAGTTAACCACATTTGCAATCTTCAGCCTTTTTTTAACGTCGAATCAATAGAAACAGTACAAAAAGTTAATTGTAGCAACAACATCTCTGATAATTGTCACAAAAATAACAACAAAAACTCTTTGAAACATTCCTTTAACAATGATTACTTATTTGAAAATGTGGGGGTCTTAAATGAAACGGTTAAATCCGAAAGGTCACTAAAAATTGACGTGATGGATGAATTGAAGAAACAATCTCAAGTACTTAATGACAACGAAAGTAAGGTTCTCTTCTTTAAAAGTAAAAAAAATGACGATGTCGTTCGCTCTCAATCCACTGTTCAAGCAAGCAACTCCCAACAAAGGTTTGTAGAACTAATGAAATGAAACTATTTTAATGTTCCCCTTTATGTTATCCACAAGGCGCAAGCGCAGTAGGACAATTAGGGAGCTCTTGCTCATCCTGTTCTCCGAATAGAGAATTTTTATTGGTAAATATTTCCCATGAGGTTATTTAGTAGTATAAAAGTTAAAAAAAAAAAAAAAAGTTCATGAGAATGAAAGGAAAATTTTTTTCTCTGAAAATATTAATCAAATGTGTGGACCTATACTTTCACATACATTATCAAACAAGATAAGTTTTCCAACTCTATGAAATTTTCTTCATAAATTGTTACTGTACCAAAATATATGAAGGTTGTATCTGTGTGTTTATGAATAATATTTTATGAATTTTCAGTCGCACTGAGCCTAACACTATAAAAAGCATTTTAACAGATTCTGCAAGTAAATTAATTTTAATCCAAACAATTGATTTTGGAATAGCAGAAAATGTTAAAAATAGTATAGAATCAAACGAAGAAAAAAGCGATAATTAACGTGTTGGTAGCGAAAACGTGTTGATAATGAAAAAAAATATTTGTATTTTTTCGACAGCGATCAAAATCCATCTCGATTTAGTAATACCATTGAAGTTACATCCAATCACGTTCCATAAACGAATTCAAAGTTCTGAAAAGCATTTGTTATTAGATACCAAAGTTGCTAAAGATGAACTGTTTGACGATCGTCTTGAAAAATACTTTTAATGGATGAAAGAATTTTGTTAGATTTTTCAAATAAATAGTTTTTTAAAAGGGTTTGAATTTTTTTAAAACTGCATTTTTAAAACCTTTTTTATACCTCTTTTATTGTTGCTTTAGAAATACCATGACTGTTTTGCTTGTTAATTTTTTAATTCAAGTTAAAATACCTTACCGTCCATGTTCTTTGTATGATATATGTGAAGACGCACTAAGACCTACAGTTAATCTAAATGAAAAAAGGCTGGCAATGGTGGTAAATGGTACCTTCAGTACTGCTCTTTTTCCCCTTCCCCTTATTTTTATTTTTATTCTTTGCTCAGAGCTGTTTGTTTTCTTTTAATCAACATAACTTTACTTTTATTTTTTTGCTCATGAGCATTTAAGCATGGCTGACCGTTGTTGTAATATGTAGTGAACGAAGTAATGAAAAAAACTTGGCGTGTTAAGTTAAATAAAATCTATAGTTATAGAAAAGTTTAGTACCATCTATTTTTTTATTTCTGAGAGAAATGAAGATGATACAAAAAATTGATGCAAGATACGGTTTCAGTAACAAAAATAGATTCAGCTGCATTTGTCTAAATGATATCATCATAAGGCGCCATTTAAAGGATATTGTCATAAGATGCAAGCAAACAAAAAGTTAAACAATTGTTTAACTTTTTCTTTGCTTGCATCTTATGACAGGTTGGAAATGTGTGTGTATGTTTTAAAACACACACACACACATTTCCAACCTTTCATGTTTTGTGGGATGTAAACATTTAGGTTTCTTCGTTGGAGTGTTACTTTAAGAATTGAGTGCTAGTCTTAGTCAAGATCATTCTTAAAAAGTTAAGAAATATTGTTTCATAATAGACCATTACCATTGTACCGCAAAAGGTATGTGTTTTCCCTAAAATTGCCCAACGTTCATGCAATATTAAAGAGATAAGATTAAAAAAACCTATTGGCATATTTTCTGTTTTAGCAGGAATTGACTACCGTTTAGTTAACTCTAACGTATAATTTCATGAGAATGAAAGGAAAATTTTTTTAAAATCAATTTAGATGTGAAATATCTTTTTGAAAGTGTATAATATACCAGGAAAAATTTCAGATTAACTTAGCTTGCGCTCAATTTTACATTGAATTTTCTCATTACTAATTTACCCTAATTAGGAAGGGCCTACAAACTTAAAAAGAAAATATTCTCAATAACGACTTTTCTGATATAGTTGCACAGTGTTGAACTTAAGTAAATTGTGGAGGCCAAAAATCAAAATTTTTGTTAAGTAAAAAGTTTATGGTTTTTTATTAGTTATGTTAAGATAACTTAGTCTCTGTGAAATTTTTAATCTTCCAACTAAAACAGTTTGTGAGAAGTCTTGGGTAAATTTTAAGAAAATCGAAAAAAACACTAAAAAAGAATTAATTTAATATGGATAAAAATTTAATATTACAGTTTACATTATTAAAATAACATAATGGTCTTAATAACCTTTTGCTGGCAGTTAATAGCAAACAACAAACTTTTGAATTAAACAATCAGATCTTCTGGTATATCTAAAACTTCACTTAATTTCTTTTGATCAGAGAAAGCTCGTCGACAAACTTTTTTGTACCAGGAACTATAGAAAAAAAGGAAGCTATCTATGGCTTGAGATCATTCGATTTCTTTAGGTATATACATCACATGGCATGTTTGTACCTGGTACTGAAAAACCCAATTTCAGAAGGTTTTCTGAAAAACATACGTTGAGATATTTTTTGAAAGTGATTCTTAAAAATTATATTTAACTTGAGTTCTTACGATATATAGATGTCTGAGAAAGTTTTATTCTTTACCGTAAAAATGCTTTTTAAAAAAAGGCTTTGAGAATATGATTTTAAATTTTTTTATTCGAAATGTAACTTGTAACCCAAAATCTTTCTCTTTTCTTACTTTATTGTCAAAAAAGTGTTAGACATCAACAAAACAAAAAATACAAAAATTCCTATCATTTTAAGTTATGCAATCTTTCTAAAAATTAGTTCGCCAATCGCTACCGCACCTGCTGTACTAATATTAATAAAAAGAAAAGAAACACTTCTTTTGTGCGAATAAAAATTAAGCTAAATCACAATTGGTTAATAGATACTTATAGTAATAAAACATATGTAACAAAATCTGAAATAAACTTAAATTGAAGAAAAGAGTATTTTTAAAATCTTTATTATTTTGACGACTTTTGGGTGACGGGAGCAAGCGGCCCACACTTACGTCATCAAATTTGTTTATTCCCTTTAAAATTCGTTATTTACTATTTAAAAAATTAAAACTCCTTAAAAGCAAGTGAAAACTTTCTAAACAGCTTGAACGATTTTGAGACATTTATGAATGATTGAAGGTATGCTCGTGGCGTATGCAATTCAGCTACTTTGCTTTCTTAATTGATCTTTTCTTAAAATCTTTCCTTCTAAAAATTTTAGTCGAATGATAATTTTGATCTGATGATAATAAAAAACTAAGCTCTCTGAATCAGATCAACTAAACTAAAAACAGAAAAAGAATTTTTCAAAAATATTTTATTTAAACGAATGACTGAAAAAAGTTTTCAGAATGAATAATTTCCAACAAAAAATATTAAAGAGCAGATGCGTTGAGGGAACTTTTATAACAAATACCTGAACTTAAAAAATATTATTTGACTTTGATTAGAAGCTCCCTTATCTTTAATAGTTCGCTAAAACTCCCTAAAATTAAAAATTAGGCGTCGTTTTCAACAAATCGCGTTGTGGTTATTTGATGAAAAAGCTATACAAAGACAGTTGATAAATTTGCTATTCCTGTTTTTAACTAAAGCTATAAAAAGATTGCCTTTTAAACGCAATTTTAAAACTCGGAAGTTTTCAAATAGATTAACTTAATTGTTGGCATTGTTAAGTTCTCAAAGTTTCGCAAAGGAATCAGGAAAGATAATCGACCGGCGCTGCGGTCAAACATTGCCAAGTTAATAATTTTAAAAATATCGTCACAGTCATATCACAATTGCCTAAGTCATTATAGAGGGGTCTTCAGTTGAAATATTTTTTCAGATTTTTATATATTAGGGTGCAAAACCCTTAAATCATGAACCCATTAGAAAATAGTGTTTTGTTAAATTGTTTTATTAGGCTCATTATTGCCTAATTCAAAACTAATTCAAAACTAATTTTGAATTATTTTTTTTATTACCCAAGTCGTTTTCCTCAGTCACATATTTAGGGTACCGATTGCCCATATCCAACTACATCTCTGCGCCATACAAAGTTGTTTATTTGTTATTATTTAACACTGCCTCAGAACAAAAATGTCCCTAAAGGTAGGAAAGTAATAGTGAAGTATTTCTGATGTTTTTGTTTTTTTTTTGTTTGTTTTTTTTCAAAACATGAAAAATGAGGCTGATTGTAATATGACTGTGACGATATTACAAACTTAAATAATTTAGCATTTTATTGAAGAATTGGATAATTTTCTTTCATTTCCCCATTAAGCTTCTATTCTTACTATAACTGTTCCACGAAAATTGTTCATACTGATAAATATCTAAAAGTAACCATTAGATCATAATATCTTGAGTTCGTTTTTGTAAAATTCGACTGAGAATTAACGGTTTTAAAACATGAAATACGTCATGGTCGTCGTTAATAATATCTTTAATAGACCAGTAATTATGTAATTTGTGTTATGCAATAAATTGCTATCTATAAATAATCCAAAAATCTTGATCTTCTAGAATTGTTTTCAGGAAAAGACCTTGTGATTTCTGAAGAATCCAGGTAACTTTTTGTTCATGTTTAAATATTCATTTACGGTCAAGTTTGATCTTCCGCCCAGCTTGTTTACGATAATAAATAATACAATAATAAAATTCAACAACGTGTATTAGCCTTCAGAGAAGCATGAATAACCAAAATCTAACAAGAGAAGTTTTCCATCATACGTTATGTACAATGAACATAAATGCTAATGCAAACTAAAAAATTGAAGATAGGCCGGGGTTAAACAATTTGCTGACTGACCAGGCTAAGTAGAAAGATTTGAATGCTCTAACGGACCAGGCCTGAAACAGTACGGACAGGAATCTGAAACTTTAGAGAGTGCAGACCTCTGCTTCAATCTTTATTTAACATGCAAATGTAGCTTGCAATACAAAGGGTGGGAAGGTGCAATTTTTAGGTTACTTTTTAAAAATAAAAGCTCAAATGCAAGAATCGAACTTGAAATTCAAGTCATACTTCAAATTTAAAGCTTTTTTCATTTAGATTAACTGTAGGTCTTGAATTCCAATAATACCATTTCTGTTTGCAATAATAAAAATTCTAGCTGTAGTTGTAGCAAAAATTTTACCCAACCTTTCCAATACAACCTTCCATCTCAACCCTCTTACCACAAATTTCCAACATTAACTTTCTGAAAATTCTTTTCAACTTTTTATTCCCACCCTCTCTATCAACGAAATGTAATCTTTCGATACGGTATTGATTATCATCTTTTGATTCGATATTTTCTCGGTTATTTTAAAACTAGATTTTTTTAATATCTAATAAATATTCTAAAAACCTGGCGGGAATAACAGAAAAAGAAACATTCGATTGAAATTTTTGGAAAACTTAAGTCTGTTAATAAAGTAAGGTATTGAATGTATTTATTGTATCGTAATATAGATCGGTATTCATAAGGGGTAACATGTATGATATATAGTGTAATGAAGTAACAGTTCAGTCAAATAATTCGAAAAATCCTGTAAATATAGTAGTGAAAAAATTGGTTTTCAAAGATTTGTTCTATTGAAATACGTAAAAGATTTTGTAAAGATCCATACTTTGCTTGAATCTCTGATGAAGATCGGATGCACATTTCAGACTTTCGGCTTTCTAAAAGCTCCATTTTACTTAATAAAAAAGTGATGCACTTAAAACTGCATCCAGTGAACTTGAACGAGAAAAGTGTAAATTTGATTCTTAAAGTTCAAATTATAAAATTTACTTTTTTTAAAATTAAGTTTGAAAATAAATGCTGTTATCTGAAACTCTCATAAAAACTTTTCTGAAATCAATATATTTATTTTCTTTTCTTCAAGGTATCATGAAGTTTCTGATTGCATTTTTTTATGCCTGGGTAATCGTGGTTTCTAACGAACTTAAAGAAATTAAATGTCAAGGTAGGTACCGTCGATTTCTCTATCTCTATCATTTTTTGTCTGCAGGTAAAGAAATGAAAAAGTGAGGTTTAAAATAAAAGTGCTTGGTAGTATTTTTATCTTTATTCTTCTCAAAATCTATGACTGTTTACATTACAATAACTGAACCTCATTGTTCGTTGCTTATTAGGACTTAAAAAAAGCAATCAGCAATTAAATAAATATTGGGATTACAAATAAGTTTTGAGGATTTTTTTGAGGAAACTTTATTCAGAGAAAATGGTAAAACTTATTTTTGTTCAATGTATTGTCCATTGTTAGCCACAACCTTTCCCCATCTTTCAGACACCATTAAGATTATGTGTTGAAAAACTTTTTTGTCTTTTGAGGTGATTCATGAATTTAACCAATTCTTGGCTTCTTCGTAAGAAGTGAAGTGCTGCTCGGCCAGGGAGGAGGAGATGGGTTAAGTTTTAAAGCTCGGTTTAATTGCATTAATTATTGTTGGTAAAGTTCCTCCAGGGATAATTTCGTTAGGCTGGTGTAGCTCATAGTAGATCACTCTCAAAGCTGATTCCACCAGATGAATTGTCGTAGCGGATCCACTT
Source organism: Hydra viridissima (assembly GCF_058129835.1). Classification (NCBI taxonomy): domain Eukaryota; kingdom Metazoa; phylum Cnidaria; class Hydrozoa; order Anthoathecata; family Hydridae; genus Hydra; species Hydra viridissima. Next base: position 8,123,856 of record NW_028324310.1, read on the forward strand.
TTCGTCTGTCATAATTCGATACAAAATCCCCTTCTAATTTTGTCTTTGGAACAGTTGTTCTCACGTGAAGAGCCGGCGTTGGATATTTTTTTCCTTGATTTTATACGGAACCCAATTTTTTTTTTTCTTTTTATTTTTTGTACCATTTCATTTGGCATGAATTTTGGTCCAATAACATCTCCAACTCAGTGTTTTCACACTTTACTGGCCTTCTTCGCGTTCTTTATCGCTGGTGTCAAGATCGCTACTTTTAAAATTCAACCCAGTAGCCATCGACGTCGTTCCCACCTTGGTGCGATATTAGTTAGGTTGGCATCAAAAATTAACATCGTCATTAGATTGCATGTTAAGATCTATCCAACTTTTCATTTCGAACTTTAATTCGATATCGCGTTCTTCAACTCGAATCGACGTCGACCAACTTTAATTTGATATCGACGTCACCTCAAAGTTAATCCAACATCGCCGTGTATACTTATGTTTTTATCGATAGAGCATGTTTCCCCTGTGCTTCACACAACAATCGATGTCCATCAGCTGGACTTTTCAAATTAAAACAAAAGAGCAGCGCTTCCCATAAATTGTGCTTTGAAGGTCCAAAGCTTACCCTATTTTTACTAATCCCTCAAAACTTATTTGTACCCCTAATATCTGTATTTTAACAATTATATCAAGTAAAATGATAATATTATTCAATTTACTGTTGAAAATATTAAATAGACATCTACAATTTTTAGTGTTTGAAGGTGGCTTTGAATATACTCCTCGTGATAGCTTCTTTTATGATATTGATGGTTTCAGAACAGCTTGGGCCAATTGTCGTCCGCCAAAGTCACAACCTCCTGTCATTCCGATTTGGATTAATGGATCCAGTAACCTAAATGTTAATGAATCAGATTCTAGAATCAAAGTTTCTGTTTTAGCAAATAGTGGATTTTTTTCACAACTAGTTATTAACCCAGCTACTAAATGGGATTCAGGGAAATGGGGTTGCAGAGCTATGAATCATACAACAAATTTAACATTTTGGTTCAATATCACTTTATATGGTGTGTCTATTTAAAATGAATAAAATAAAATTTTAAAATCCTTATAAGATTTATTATTTATATTTAATGCTTAGTTTTAACCAATAAATAATGTCAATAATAGTATCTATAAATAATGTTTTATATCTTTAGTTCATTTAAAATTTGTAAATTTAGGTCCTCCAATTGCACCCCAAAATATGCATGTCAAGCAGTATCGAACAAATGGTTTTATCTTGAAATGGGATTATTTAAGGAATGATCTTGCATTCTATGAAATAAAAATCAAACGCCTTTCTTCTGGTGTAACAACAGATATTGTTTTTAAAGAACATAATTTTCCACTTTGGTTTCAATACACAGAGTATGAATTCAAGGGTTTAGTTCCAAATGAAGATTATGAGATAGTTATGCGAGCTACAGATGTCATGAATCAAACAGGAGTTTGGAGCAGTCCCTTTAAAACAAAAACAGTGTCCCAGTTTGCACCTTTTTTTGTAAACGATATCCCACAAGTCATCTATATTGGTGAAGGAAAAGATGTGACATTGAGTTGTGATGTTGAGTCCCAGCCGCCAGCAACATTTCTATGGTTTAGAAATGATGTAATGATTAATTCCTCAAGTTTTAGCTACACTTTACTAAACCAGAGCTTAACTATATTAAATGTTTCAAGAAGTGATTCTAGAGTAAAATATAAATGCACAGCATCTAATATTGTTGGTAACACAACTGGTATTGAAGCTACACTAAATGTGCAATGTAGGAAATTTTTTAATTTGGTTTTCTGTTTATTAAAAAATTTTTAAAGGTTGGTGCAGTATGTTGATATATATATATATATATATATATATATATATATATATATATATATATATATATATATATACATATGTAGCTGTTATATTTGCATGTGTAATAGTTTCTAGCCACATAAAATAGATTGATGCAGCAGGATGTTTAAAGATGCATTTAGGAATTATAGTGCATTGAAATTTTACATTTAGTTGAAAGAAGGTTGTGAGAGCATAATTATGGCTTTACATGATGCAAATCCAAATATGTCAGAGAGTAATAAATGTTTCATAGTAAGGAAAATCTTCTTATGAAATTGCTTTACTGTAATTAAAAGGTAAAATCAACCATGAATGGTATTATAGTAAAATATCAATATGGATATGGTTTAAAAGATTGTAGCATAGTTAAAGACCAAGAAAACATCTAAAAAAGTAGATCATATGATCAAATGCAAATCAACTGTAAATGTCAAGAAAATTGCTGCAAACATATAAAAGGATGAAAACCTAACTAATGTTACTCATAATACTGTGACACTAAGACTACATGATGTCGGAGTTTTGGTCTTATAGGCATTAAAAAAACCATTAATTAGAAAAAAGAATAAGAAAGCTCAATTAATGTTTGCCAAAGATTACCTAATTTGGACAATCAAAGTTAAAAGGAGTCAGTGCATTGGTTGAGATCAACAGAAATATGAACTGCTATTTACAAAGATGTTTCAAAAAACAGTTTGTTATCATATACTGAAGAAACAATGCTGCAGAATTTGAGATTTCAGCATGATAAAGAACACTTATGGGAAATGCTAGATCATTGAGTTCAAAAGCATAGATATTTAAATAAAGTTGTATTATTCAAGTTGTTGATCACCTGGTTATACTAATCAATTAATTGAGTCAATGCCACAATGTTGTACAGCTGTCATTGCTACAAAGGGTATGGTTTCAAAATATTAACATAAAAATTTATCTATAGAAAATATGGACTAAAAATTTTTCTTGTAGTAGAGTGGCCAGAATCTCTTGCACATGTAAATATAATAAATACAATAATAAATGCATTCACAAACATAAATGATATTTTTTTGCTATATATTTTTGTTTTCTATATTTCATACTAACATCTCATATTAATAAATAATTAATCTTTTTTTTTTTTTTGGATAAATTAGAGTACATATGTGACTGCCCAGATACAATATATATATATATATATATATATATATATATATATATATATATATATATATATATATATATATATATATATATATATATATATATATATATATTGTAGAGATATTTTATTTCAGGGATTGAAAAAGAGTTTGTTCAACCACCCCAAAACAATTTCTTTTATCTTGAAACAAATTTTGTACGAATTTCATTCATCATTCCAAATGGGGAAAGAACACCTGATATAAGTGTGTTAATTAATAATAAGCTTATAGACTCTACGTCCTTCCCTCATTATTCAATAACATTATACAAAGGACCATCTGGTGTTATATACAATGCTCTAGACATCTTAAGACCTGATAAGACATCTGAGGGAGAGTATTGTGTGATAGCCTCTAACTTAGCTGGAAATGTTACAGCAAGCTTTTTCTTGATAATTGCAGGTAACTTTCATTCATCATTATAAGAGTTGTTATTTAAGAATATTTTTCATATTAGAGTTTTTTACTTTTATCTTATCATTTTTTTGCAGTTTTAAGATAAAGTTATAAAGTTCATTTAAATATGTTATATTTTATTAGCATTTTTTAGGTGCTCCATCTCCTATTACCTATTTTAAAGTATTGAATCAGGTATTAGATACTGTAATTTTGGAGTGGAATCTCTCTTTATCTGATCAGAAAATGGCCAATATGGGTGAGAATTTTCATTACAGAGGAGATATTCTATCATTCGAAATTGAGTATGGAGAGTCTTTATCTTCTGTGCAAAGAAAAAAAATGACTGGTGATTTTAATGATACAGTATACTACAAAAAAACAGGAGCTATCAGTGGTCTAATTCCAGGTACTATGTACAAGTTCAGAATTAGATGCACTGATTATGGCAATCAAACAAGTGAATGGTCAGACACTTTAAATTATACCATGTGTAAGTTTTTATATTTGGCTATCAATTTGTTTTAGGCAAAAATATAGTTATAAAGAGAGTGTGGTATTTGGTATCGGAACATTTACTTCTAATGACTCATCCATTTTAATATCAAAGTTTTACTTTTAATATTTTACATCAGTATACTGTTATGAGATTGCACTATGGCTATTATTATTTGATTTTTAGCAGTATCAAGCAGTGAAAACCAGACTGCTTCAGTAAGCGTTTCAAATGTAAACCAAACAGTATTAGTCACTTTAAGTAAAAAACAGATATTTACAGAAACAATATCAAGTAAAAATCCAATGTTTCCAGCGACTGTAAATGCTAAAAACCAGACCATTTTAGCAACAGCATCATTTAAAAACATATCGATTCTAGCGATTTCAAGCAGTGAGAATCAGACGATTTCGGCAGTAATACCAAGTGAAATCCTTGTTGTTCTAACCATTTCAAAGATTGAAAATCGAACCATTCTAACAACAGAATCAATTCAAACCAAAACCATCCTAGCTTCTATAAGCACTGAAAAACAGATGGATCTAGCAATATTTAGCAAAGAAAATCAGACCATTCTAGCCACAGCATCAATCGAAAACAAAACCGGATTAGCTTCTATAAGCACTGAAAAACAGACGGATCAAGCAATTTTAAGCAAAGAAAATCAGACCATTCTAGCCACAGCATCAATTGAAAACAAAACCGTCCTAGCTTCTATAAGCACTGAAAAACAGACGGATCAAGCAATTTTAAGCAAAGAAAATCAGACCATTCTAGCCACAGCATCAATTGAAAGTAAAACTGTTCTAACTACTTCTATCAATGAAAGTCAAACGATAATTTTAAACAAAGAAAACCAGATCATTCTAGCAACTGAATCAAATGAAAACAAAACGCTTCTCGCATCGTCAGCAGCTAAATTTGATTTCATCATGCAAAAATCTTTTGGTCCAGAAAAAGAAATGAATGCTGCTTTATCAACCGGAGTCATAGCCGGGATTGTTGTAGCAGTTTGTATTGTCATATTTTTGGTTGTTGCCGCTATTTTAATCTATAAACGACGTAATAAGCTATTGCATCATTAAAAAATGTTACTTGACTATAACGATAATTATAAAGACTACAAGAAAAGGATTGAAGGCGTTTAAAGAGCCGATATGAAGAGATGTACTGAATCTTTGAGTAGCTTTTTATAATACCTTCCGAAAAAAAGATTGCATCTGGATTAGTTTTCTTTTCTTGAAATTATATGATAAGTTGGAAGTTTCTTTTAGAAATATCGAATTCAATGTTTTTGTTGGTTAACTTTTTAAAACAAGGCCAAAGGTTATAAATCAGCTTAGTCTTTTTAATTTCTCGTGTTCTGGTAATGGTTTAAAATCTTCAATTCCCCATACATTAGAAAACTAATACTATATTAGAAAGCTATTACTATATAACTAATACTATATTAAAAAACTTATACTATATTAGAATATATTAGAAAACTAATACTAAATTGATATCAGGAACCCATAATAAACATGCTTATCTAATTGTTCATTTTACACTCTCTTCGCCAGGGTACTGCAGATACTCTAGTTTAGCTAATAATATTTCTTGCGTAAGCTCTAGCAAATAAGGAAGGATCTACAACTGAAATAGCGCTTTCTTCCTTAAACACGCTCTATAGAAAAAAGGAGCTTTTTCTTCCTAAGCGGAAACTCTTGCCTTGCACATTTCAACCACAAGAAAAAATGTATATCTTTAAAACATTTTTGATTAATTGTACAATATCAACATCTTGTGTTCCAATAAATTTAAAATTATTTTTTGAAAATTTTTTTTGCAATAGACTTTTTCTGTGGAAAACTGACTTTATATCAATTCTATTGACTTGCATAATCCGCTTAAGAAGAGATTAAATTAGCAAAAAAACAAAAAAAAATTAACGAACATTAAGAACTTACTTGTTAAACATTAAGAACAGTTAAATGAAACAAATGATTAAGTTTGTTAAACAGGCTGGATGTAATTCAATCATTCGAATATTAAAGATATTTAGTGCGAATAATCACACGCAAATGCGCAATTGTTTGCAATAAATTTCTTTACATTGAAATTCATTAAAATTAATTTACTCGTCATTTTCAATAATAGCAGTTTTTCTTGCAGTTTTTCTTTTGAGTTTTCTTGCTTTTCTTGATTTCAAAGATTATTAAGAAGTAAATGTGAATAATTTTTCAAAAATACAGCTGCAAAGAAGAAGAAGAAAAAAAAAAAAAAAAAAATCAGACATATAGAGCAAAAAAAAACTTTTCTAAACTCAAAAAATTACTTTTTAAACTTTTTTCATTCATTTATTTTTTTCACATTCTTTTCCCATTCATTTCCATTCTAATCACAATATTTCAATCTTTTGCTTGATAGATTTATGGCGTGCATAACTAATATTATAAAAAGGAATTCAAAGCTATATTATTAAGGTTATATATATTGAATTTTATATATATCTCTATATAACATCCAATATATATAGTCTGTTGAAATCTAATATTTGTTTTTGTTACATAATCAAAGTAATCATGTCATTAAACGCAATTTTGAGTTTCCAAATACGTCATTTAAACTGATGCAAGAAGAAGTGGTTATAAGATACCTGCAGGTATATTTTCATTTTAAGATTTAATTTTTTTATTTCTTAATCTGATTTCGAAAATTAGGGACTGTACGGTGACAATAGCTCCAACTTTCTACTAAGAAACTATAACCTTATTTTGGATTGATGCAAACAAACAACCAAAAATCATACTAATTGCGACGATTTTTATGATTTTTGATATCAAAGTTAGAACGGTGATAATAGAAGTGACACTTTTTTTACATAGAAAATATTTCATTTTCTACATCTCGTGCCATTATGTAGCTTAGGCCGTTACCATAAACTTGAAAAGAATTTTCTGCTGAAATTTTCAATTAAAAGATGTGATACGCAATATTATTTGTATTTAAGTAAAGAATGCCGAAGATAATACTGTCTTTACCATTTTCGATTTACGCGTTATTGATTGGTTACATTTACAGCCAAAGTAAGCTATCTAAAGAATTTTGTTCGCAATATTTCATCTTATTTTATTCTTAATTAGTGATGATAGAGTATCATTGATTTTTTATCGCTAAATAATACGGTTTAGATCTTCCGCTGATTTCCGTTGTATCGTCAAGTTACAACTTGATCAAGCGGGGCGAAGACTATGCTTTGAAATGCAGATCACCAGGCGCAAATACATTGTGGATAAAAGATAATTCTATTGTTTATCCAGAAAATAACTCACTGTTTCAAATAAACTCAGACCAAGATTTGATAATCAAAAATGCCCAAATTGGTGTTTCGGAAGGGGAATTCACTTGCAACGTCACAAGTGTCAATGGAACAACAGCTTTGGGTTATTCACTTGTCGTAAAAATAGTTTGTAAGTTCCATTATAAAAACCAGGTTTAGTGAAAGACGCTCCGCAATCAAAAGAATAAATATTTTGAATTAAACATCAACGGTTTTTTCCATTGAAAAGGAATAGTATCGAAGTAAAAACTTCTACATCAATCATTTTAAATAAATCGAATTTACAATTTATTTATATATTTCAACATAAAGTACTATAAAATTCCGTTAAAGTATTGGCTGTACACACACAGACACACACAGACACACAAATTTGATTGGTTAAAATTACAACAAAAATCTGATATAACAAAGACTGATATAAAGGTCTGTACTTTATTCATCATTATTATTATTCATTATATTCATTATTATTATTATTTGTTATTATATATTATTATTATTATTATTATTATTATTATTATTATTATTATTATTATTATTATTATTATTATTGTTATTATTATTATTATTATTATTATTATTATTATTATTATTATTATTATTATTATTATTATTATTATTGTTATTATTATTATTATTATTATTATTACTATATATCATAAATATTCATTATTATTATTCGTTATAAATGGAAGAACCAAACCCGGCTGTTGACTTTTTATGGGAGAAAACCTTGCGGAGCGCCAGGATATAGTTATTTCGTTATTTAAACTTTGACGAAAACTTTCAGGGAGCCGTTTAAGCTCAACAAAATAACCGAAATAAACTTTGCAATTTTTAGAGAAATCTAAAACTAGTTACAATCCAATTACTAATTCTAAATATACGGAAGGATATGATATCATGCAGGATTACTCAATTGTCTAACGTAATTCATCATCAACCCATGGTTCTTACCATTAATTTTGCGCTATTTTTCTTAAGTTCGGTATTTTTTTTTTTTCGTAGTGTAAGACATTAAACAGCAGGTTTTCAGGGTTGTAATTTTAGGCGTTTTCGACAGTTTGACAAAGTTATGCTTCTGTCGTTAGCGTCATTTCTATGAATCCCTGGCATCAATGTTACAAACGTTTGCATAATTATGTAAAGAGATGGCTCGTATTAAGAAACTATAATCTACAGTCCTGTAAAATCATCTCTTGAAAAAAATATTTTTGTAAATTTGAATTCTCCTTTATTTTTTACAAGAAAAGGAAAATATTCTGGAACCCAAATCCCGGTAAAACTATCAACCCATTAATAAATTTGTTCCTTGTATATTTCAACCTTTCGACCGGATGATATTTATAGTAAATCAAAAGTAGCGTGCTTAAATGCAGGGTTTCCCCCCCCCCTCCCTTTTCTGTCATTTTGTTTTGAAAACCCACTGATACAAATATCCATTTTACCTGTGGCCCAATAAATACTTATTATAACTTAGGTATCCGATAGTTTAGGAAAAATTGATTTGATCCCCTAAAATCTTTCATTACTGCGATCAAGAGCCTTGACAAATTATTTGATCAAATCCAATTTCATATGAAGTGAAGGCAAAAAAAGTCTGTTCACAAGTACTAGGACAACTCTCTTCAGATTACAGACACTGACTGCAACTCTTTTCTTTGAGACCATTCTTTTTGATCTAATCTTAGATATCTCTGCTGTTTCAATGACACAAAAAGCAATGATACATTGTGATTTTCCTTGCAATCCAAATTTTAGCAATCATAATTAATATTTTGCAGAAAATACTAATATTGTTGTAGCCTTTTTAAATCTACAGTGTCCAAGTGGAATAGATGGATGATCATTAACTCTGACAAATATTTAAATGGTTTATTTGTTATTTATCATATCCTTTTTGTAACCCTATGCTATTTTCAACAAGAAAAATATTGTTTCCTTTTGAGCTCAAATGTAATGAGGATAACTAAATTCTGAAACCCTTAAATCTTTGAGTTTTACAAGATGCTTAAAATCGTGATTAGTTGTAAATAACTCATTACTTTCTTAGTGTTATTATTATTATTTTTTAATGCAAATAATGATAAAAGAGTAGATTTTAAGTAGGTTTTCTCAACCTCATGAAGATTCTCTGCATTATAAGTTCATCAAATGTATTTTCTAATGTTATATTTACTATATTAGTATATTCTAGCAGGTAAATTCGCTAATAGGCTAACCTGTGAGATGTAACAAATACAAAATATCTGAAATGGTACAAAAATTATTATTTATCTTATTTTTGAAATCTTTTAATTTGTAAAAAAAACATGCTATATATGTAAGGATAAATTAAATGTTATGCAATTATAGATAAAAGCATATTTTATATATATATATATATATATATATATATATATATATATATATATATATATATATATATATATATATATATATATATATATATATAGTTTTAGAAGATGAGTTCCAATACACCCCACGTGATAGTTTCTTTTATGACTTTGATGGTTTTCAAATGGGTTGGGGAAATTGTCGTCCTCCGAAATCGCAGCCAGTTATCTTTCCTCAATGGATTAATGGCTCTAGTGGTCTGCCAATTGATGCATCTTCTCGAGTTACTATCAATGTAATTCCTAATGATGGAATTTTCTCACAAATGATAATTAACCCAGCAAATAAATGGGATTCAGGAAAATGGGGATGTAGAGCTGTTCACCCATTAGGAACATCCACAGTTTGGTTTAATATTACTTTATATGGTAATTTTTTTTTTCTCTCATATTCTTCTTAAAGTGCATGAAAAAAAAAAGATTGCCAGAGGATGATGAACATCCTCAAGTTTGACAACATTAAAATAATTAAACATTAAAAAATGTTAATGATATTTACATTATTACAATAACAATACTTTAAAAAAACTTGTACATACAATAAAGAGGTACAAAGAATCGTAATAGGTTAGTTATAATTCAAATTATCATAAAATGAATGAGTATGAGATGCATAGAAGATTTGTAATGTCTGGTCCTGAAATTTTTGCCCTTTTGATTAAAATTATGCAGTATATTCGATGTTTTTGAAAAATGAATATTCCAGATAACATACTTTCTAACTAATTGTGATTTTTATGGCTGGTTCAATAAATGAAATATAAGTAGCAGGGCTTTTTTTCTATACATAAGTGAACTGAGTCCATTTCCATTTAAGTATGTTCTTTAAGTAAATACTTCTATTCAGTAGTATTGTTAAATATTGTTCTCCACAAAGAGAAATGTATACTAATTCCTTGCTAAGTGTGGCATTTTGATTTTGTTATTTACAACTGCCACTTTATCATTTGCCATATCAAAATGTGTGAGGTAAATAATCATTAAAAGCTTTTAGTTTTTAAAAGCATTTAATTAATTTTATTGCAAGCTCTTTATCCTTGTTTTTGTGCTTATATATTTCCTCCTCAACTCTTTAATGTTCCTTCCATCAATTAGGTCTTAAGTTTCCAGATTTATATTGGATGCAGAAATCAAATTGGCCTTTTTTGTTTAAAAGAAGAAAAACTAATTTCTTCAAAGATCTTAGCAAATCCTCTTAATAGCTTTATACATTTGCTTATGGATTATTCAGTTTATGCTTGGTGTAGTGGATTTAAATGTTTAAATTTTAGTTCATGGTAAAGTTTTGATGTGTCTTTCTTCATAAGTTTGTTGCAGCACTCTATTTTAAATGCAAATATTTTGTTTCAACTGATTCCTACCTTTTCTTTTTTGTAGTAGCAAATTCACTAAGTTCACCATTAACCCTGAGCTTTTCAACTACCAGATTTGCATCAAATATTATAGTTTTTAGTTGGCTGGATAATATTTCAAATAAAGTTTCAATTAGTTCATCATTGTTAAGAAAAATATTACTGAGGAGAACATGAGGCGATAAAGTTTCAATTATGACTTTGGAGACTTTAGAGAGTGTATGTTGGAGTTGAATTCTGTTTACTAAAGTAATAACAAAAAATATATCTTTTGTTCGTAATATATTGAATTGGATAAATAAAGTAATTATAGTTTTACAAACATTTAATTTATTGTTATAATAAAGTTGACTTTCAGCAGCATTGTTGATATAGTTAACAAATAGAAAACACAATTATCATGAAATTTAAACTGTCTAATTAGAAAATTACATCTAAAGAATTATACTCTTATTTTATATCTAAAATATATTCAAAATGACACTTAAGTTAAACATGGGAAAGGCATTACAACTCGCTGACTACACTATTACAAAAATTGTTAATTTTAGTTGACACTTTGAAATGTTTGAATCTTCTTCTTCTTTTTTTTTTTTTAATAACTGTCACTCTTTTCCTCAAGGTCCGCCATTTGCTCCCCAAAATATACATGTCAAGCAGTATCGAACAAATGGTTTTATCTTGAAATGGGATTATTTAAGGAATGATCTTGCATTCTATGACATAAAAATCAAGCGTCTTTCTTCTGGTGTTACAGCAGATATTGTTTTTAAAGAACATAATCTTCCACTTTGGTTTCAATACACAGAGTATGAATTCAAGGGTTTAGTTCCAAATGAAGATTATGAGATAGTTATGCGAGCTACAGATGTCATGAATCAAACAGGAGTTTGGAGCAGTCCCTTTAAAACAAAAACAGTGTCCCAGTTTGCACCTTTTTTTGTAAACGATATCCCACAAGTCATCTATGTTGGTGAAGGAAAAGATGTGACATTGAGTTGTGATGTTGAGTCCCAGCCGCCAGCAACATTTCTATGGTTTAGAAATGATGTAATGATTAATTCCTCAAGTTTTAGCTACACTTTACTAAACCAGAGCTTAACTATATTAAATGTTTCAAGAAGTGATTCTGGAGTAGAATATAAATGCAAAGCAACAAATGTTGTTGGAAGTCTAACTGGGATTGATGGCACTGTTAATGTGGAATGTAAAAAATGTTTTTAATTTTTTGTTTGTTAAATGTTTATGTAGTTAATTCAATTGTTTATTATAATTTTCGTTTTTATAATTTTCAAATAATTATGTTGTAAATGTTCATCTAATAAAATATTTGGTGCAAATATAAAATCTAAAACAGTTTTTTTCTTACTTTGTAATTTGTTTTAGGGATCGATAAAATGTTTGTACAAGCCCCTAAGAGCAATTTCTATTACCCCAATGCTGATTTTATCAGAATTTCTTTTATTATTCCAAATGGTGTTAGAACACCAAGTATAAGTGTACTGTTAAATAATAAGCTAGTAGACTCTGTATCATTCCCTCGTCATACAGTAACACTATATAAAGGACCTTCTGGAATATTGTACAATGCTCTGGATATTTTACAGCCAGGTGATATATCAGAAGGAGAGTACTCTGTTATTGCTTCAAATTTAGGTGGAACTGTTGTTGCAAATTTTTCATTAGTTATTGCAGGTAATCAATAAATATTGTAGGGAATACATTACCTTTTTCATCTTTTTAAACATTTGAATTTTAATCTTAGATGACTCAATTTTAAAGAGATCTGTAGGACATTTTGTTAAATTACTTTTTTTTTTTGTCATAATTCACTATCTACTTAATGCATATACTTAGTTCTCCAATCTTTTATAGTTGTTTTAATGATTTTGTTTTCAGGCATTCCTCCTCCTATAACCTATTTCCAAGTATCAAGTCAAGTCCTAGGCACTGTAACACTTGAGTGGAATCCACCTACATCAGAGTTTAAAATGTTCAAGTTGGGTACAAATTTCCAATTCAGAAGAGATATAGCTTTTTTTGAAATAGATTACAGAGAATTTTCAGCAACTTCAACGCAACTTGTAAAACTGACTGGAGATTTCAAAGATAAAACATATTTCACAAAAATTGGAGCCATTAGTGGCCTAACACCTGGTGTTACTTATAAAATTAGAATTAGATGTACAGATTTAGGAAACCAGCCCAGTGAATGGTCTGATACACTAATTCATACTATGTGTAAGTTTTGTATAGTGGCAAAATTTGTAATGAAGAAATTTATAATCTGATAAGTTTTTTGAAATATTTAAGACAAGAACATTTTTAATTATCTCTTACTTATGTAAAGTTGCATTTCTTCATTAATATCTTTAAATGTAACTGCATGAATTTATCAATATATTTGTATAAAGTTGCATGTATCTATCAATATCTTTGTATTTTTTTTTTAAATGGAGTTTTATTAATTAAGCTACCACATTGCCTCCAACTATTACAAATGGTCCAAAAAGTCTTTATGAGCCATTGGAAACTTCAGCATTTAATTTACCATGTGAAATAGTTTCTGTGGTGCCAGCAAATATTACTTGGTTTAAAGACAACTCACCAATTTCATCAACAGATGCAAGGTTCAAAATAGAGAGAAATGGTAGCTTAAATTTTCTTAGTGTTAAACATGGTGTTGATAATCATGATGGGAAGTATTATTGTCTGGTGTCAAATATATTTGGAAGTGTTAAAAGCAATAAGGGAGAAGTTATTACTGTGTGTAAGTTTTTGTTTTTTTTTTCAATTTTTTTTCAAAATCATTTAAATTTTAAAATCTGTATTTTTTTAAAAAAAAGCCTCACATAATTTTTGCTTTGAGATTATTTCTAGGTGTAGAAGATTTGTCTATAAATGATGTTGATGGAATAATGATGTTATCTTTTTGTTGTTACTGTTTTCAGATTTTGAGAAGGATTTCCAATATACAAGAGATACTGTTGGCTATTACCAAAGTTCACCATCCCATAACATTCATGTATTGTGCATTCCTCCATTAAGTTACCCTGCTGCTAAAGTACTTTGGAGTAATGGGAGTGATAACTTCCTTAAATTTAGTTCAACAGTTATAGAAGAAAATAACTTTAAGCAAGGTGAAATAAGTTTTTTTTCTGTTAAAGTTATTGATGCCAATAATTATATTGGTAATGAAATTGGATGTGCTGCATATAACCCTGTCCTTGGTTTCAATGGACATTATGAGTTGGCTTTGACAAAGATAATCCAGTTAGGTGGGTTTGCAAATAGTTATAAACAGCATATTTGATTTACTATAATAGTTTTTTAAAATTAAATTTACATCAATAATCTTCTCTTTCGGTGTTTTATTTTATTTTTATTGGTATTTTAAAATTTGCATTGTAGTTAAAAATAAATATTTAATAAAATATTTAAACTCTTTAGATTCACCTAAAGTTTCTAACTTATCTTATGAGTTTACATCACCGAACAGTGTCAGGTTCAGTTGGATGACAAATAATGATGATATAAAGAGTATCTTATCTGTTTTTTTTAATAATCAGAAAATTATTTCAATTGAAACATTCAATACAAATTATGAAGTCAAAAACCTTGAAGGAAAACTTTACTCTTTCACAGTTCAAGCTGTGAGTAGTAATGGATTAGAAAGTGCTGTGGCTACAGTTTCAATGATTGGTATGCTTCCATTTAACATTTTTTAATTTGGAATTCTGTATATTTGTATAAGTTTTGAAAACCCCTTTTTAATTCTCTTTTTTCCTTAGGTTCTCCCCCAAGTCTCACATATGATCTTCCAACTGTTTATTACCCACAGCCTAAGGAAGGTGATAGCATTGTGCTATCTTGTAATTTTTCTGGGATTCCTTGGGTCAATATAGATTGGATAAAAGATGGCATTTTAGTTGTAAACTCTAGTGAAATTAGTTTAGCCAACTATGGACGTGAGCTGCAACTGCGTTTTATATCATATGTGAAACATAGAGGTATCTACAAATGTGTTGGTAAAAATAGTATGGGTTCAAAAGAGAGTACTGCCACTTTACTTGAAGTTTTTTGTAAGTTTGTTATCTAAATTGAATTTTTTTTTTTATATCTTACATAACTTCCTGGTTCTAACACAGTGTTGGAAACTTAAAAATCACAGATTACATATATGCATGCATGCATACATACATTACATTACATTACATTACATTACATTACATTACATTACATTACATTAAATTACATTAAATTACATTAAATTACATTAAATTACATTAAATTACATTATATTACATTATATTACATTACATTACAATGCAATACATGCATACACACATTCATCCATCCATACATGCATGCATGCATGTGTACCCTAGTGATTCAACACATATTGTTAGTTGTAATTGAGTACTTATTTACTGTTTATCTGTAAACCTTGCTGAATAATGGTTTCTAATAACATTTTCATCACCTTGTTCTTTTTCTTCATCTTCTTTAAAATATTTAAAATTGTCCATACCTTTAGATGATAGTAGACACAAGAAACAAAGTTGGTATCATTAGCATTAAATAATTTTTAAAAACTTCTATAATCTCTCATGTAATTTTTCATATAGTTCTTGCTCTTGCTTTCTGCCATATTTAACTCAAATTTTGTATTATTGATCACATGAAACAATCACCATTAAATGTGTACTGATTCATCTCTGACAAAATCTTATCTAAATGTTTGAATTTTATGTATTCGCAGCAATTGAGTGGTGAGTGAGTGGCAATTGTCAATTCGCAGCAATTAAGTGGTGACTGAGTAGTGATTGTCACTCAATTACTGAGTAGTACTAAATCACAAGTAATATGCATATAGGAAACATGCATACATGCATTATAGTTTATTTCAGGAATTTTCTTCAATTAATTCCACTATTTAAAGTAGTAAGTCAATTAAGTAGTTTTAAAAGAAACCTTTGTTTAAGAATCAGTAATCATTGAAAACCATAATTTCAGTTTTTGTTATAATCTTTACCATGGCATAATGAATATTTTCAGGTCTTAAGCAAAGTATGTTTTAAATGTTCTGCTTCATAATACATATCACATTGTTAAATAGGAGAATTTTTAGTCAAATGATAGTGGAAAAAAAGACTAAGAGGGTCATGCAGCTAAGATGATGTCTTTACTTTAAACCATGCTAGTGCATAAACCTGAACAATAAGAGACCTATTTTGATTCAAGATTGGTTTGGTTAATTACCTCTTGTAACATGAGAATGCAAAAATTTAGCCATCTTGCATAGTTGAGTCAGCCAGTTTTACAAACAGTCTATTTATCAGTGACTTTACCAGACCCTATTTGTTTGCAATATTTGTTAAAAATACAATGAAGTAAAGTGATAGGTAGAAATGATAACATTATTGCTGTTTGTTTGATGTGGTCAAAAGTGATTTCAGGTTTGGAGAGAAACTACATATTTATACTTTGTTTGAAGCTATTGTGGAGATCATCTACCATAATTGTCAAGATAAAGTAGTAAGGTGTGATGGATTATATTACCCTTGAGTAATCACTAAACAAAAATTAATAAAAATTGATCCAGAAGATGTCTCAAATGGTTTTCCATCTTCAATCATGACTTTTAGCACTGCACAATCATTAATTCTTTTAATAGCTGCATCAATTGGAGTTTGAATAAAATTTGTGGTTAATGTAGAAGCTGATGTTTTTCTCTAGGTTTTATTAGTGCTTTAGATCTCTTTTTTACTTCTATATTTAATTATTTAAGATCCAGAAATGAGATGAAGTTCCAGTTTTCTGAACAGAATATTTTTTAATGCAATTTTTCATAAAAGTTTGCATTTTGAAGTTGTTTTTTTTTTCTTAAAATATTCCCTAACTATTAATTCTTTAGAGAACATTCATAATAGGGAGTGATTAGTATGAAGTAATAAAATATGGATGATGTAATATGGAGTGATGTAATTTGGAGTGATGTAGTATGGAGTGAAACCATTGCGTACCTTATAATGTCCTATTCACCATGTGGATGATGTCAAAAATTTACTGGATTAAGTAGAGAGAGGCGAACATTTTTTATTTCCATATTCTGATACTTGTGAAGTGTTGAAGGTTTTGCTAAAGATTTAATCAAAATTTTTAAGTGTTTAATAATATTTACAATAAACATGGGTCATAAAAATGCTGTGTCACAAATTGCAATAGAATTTATGATAAATGTTCCAAAGAAAAAACTTTTCATGTTCCTTGACTGCCATACCAAGAGACAAAAATACCAGATAAGAAAGACACTGTTGTTTGTAAAAGGTACTGGCCTGTTGAATATGTGCCAACAAAAGAAAGACCTTATAATCCCCCATCTGTGCTTATGTGTGTAAAACCAAGTTTAAATCCTAAGCTATCTTCTTTTCCCAGAACTACTTCAAGAACTCATTCAGAAAATAAAAATTTTCAACCTGATGAGTTAATCTTCAACCTGATCTGAAAATAAATACAGGAAACTTCAACTTTAATGGAGTTGATGTACTATTTAATACTAAAACTGAGAATCAAATATTGATTCAGTCATTAGAGTTCTTTCATAACTCAGGTATGGCATTGTTTTTCTGAAAGTAAATAATAATTTTCATAATAAATCATTTGATTGAGTTAATTGTATAATAAAGAGTTAATTGTATAATAAAAACTTTCTCACAAATCAAACCTACCGTATTGAATTGATGGTCCCATATTGCAGATGCATGATTTCAAAATACTTATGAGATAAATGCACATTTGAGTTTTTTACAATGTCATGTACTACATGTAGTGAAGACTTTGACTCAGACCCAGAGAAGACTTTGAACTTCCTACCATTATGAGATTAACAAGGCTAACATCAAAAGTCAAATCTATTCTTGAGGATATTTATCTACAAAAGGTTTTTTCATGCTTAACAAACAGTAGACATTAAAACTGTATTCTTTTATTAGATGGAGTTTATGTTATGACTATGTTACGGTACCATGTACTATCTTGCAGTAGCATGTCATCCAGAGTTTAAAGATGTTGATGATACTATTTCTTTTCAATAATAATTGATTTTTGAAGAATTATTATTGTTTTTCTATCCTTATGCAGATATTATTGTTCTTCTATCCTTATGTATGTATATGTGATGCAAAGTGAGCTACTATTTTCTCTTCTGGTGATTTTTATCTTCAAAAGTTGTCAGAGTTTGGAAGCATGGCTAAACAAATGTGCTCTTCTCAAGAAGTTCGCTTTAAATATTTCTTAAAAGATACTTTTAAAAGTCTTTATCATACTTGTAATAGTCAATGGTGGTGTTTTCAAAGTTCCTCTTGTCTACAAATCATAAATATGTTTTGCTTGGAACATTCACAATTGATCCTTTAGAGAAGGGTTAAGCTTTTACCATTTTTTTACCATTTTTTTACCATTTTACCGGTAAATTTTTTTTACCAATTTACCGGTAAGAAAGTGTTAGTATTTCTTTTTTTTTTCATTTTTTATTCAATTTTATTAAATTATTTTTATTCAATACTATTATTTATTAAGTCAAGTAGTACTTTAGTCAGTCAACTGACACACATAAAATAATTACAGTTTTAATAAAAAAATGTCTGGAGTCTGGAAACATGAAAAAGATCGTTCTGAAAGTGTTTGCAAGATATGTGGGAACAAAACTCAGTTTACAGGATCTACAACAGGAATGTGGTACCATCTTGGTCAAAAACATGGGATAAAAAAGCCCCAGGACAAGAAAGAAACAAGAAAACCTGCAGCCAAAACAGCCCCCAAAATCTCAACATTTTTTCAGAAGGAATCAATTGATGAAGTTCTTTCAAAACTGGCAGCCTTAGATGGATTTAGTTTTAATGCTTTAACTAAAAGCACATTCATTCGGTCGGCAATGACAGAAAAAGGCTACGATTTCCCAAAAAACCACAAACAAGCCATTCAGCTAGTGAAAAACTATTCTGCCAGTGTTAAAGCTAAGTTGAAAAATCAACTAAACTAATTGTTGTTGACCGGAGAACGTTTTTTCATCACTCTGGATGAATACACATCCCTGAAAAACCGAAGATTTCTCAACATCAACATTCACCAGAAGAACAAACACTGGAACCTTGGACTCACACGTGTTTCCGGATCTTTCCCTGCAGAAAAAGCAGCAGAAATTGTCTCAGAGAGAGTGGAAGAATTTAGACTGAACTTGGCTGATTGCATTGTTTGTTCTGTCACTGACGGGGCTTCAATGATGGTCAAGTTAGGGAAAATTGTTCCTACAGAACATCAAACTTGCTACACTCACGGGTTTCATCTGGCCGTTCAGGAAGTTTTGTACGAAAAAAATCAGAGCAACTATTTGGACGAGGAAAAAGTTGAGAGCGACAATGACGAGGAGGAATATTCAAATTCGGACAACGAAGAAAATTCCAGATTCATTGATGACAAAATCAATGAAAGCATTTCTCTCCCAAAGGTCAAAGTTCATTTCCAGTCTGTCATCATCAAATTTCGGAAGATTGTCAAGTTGTTCAGGTAATCTCCAGTCAAAAATGATGTGCTCCAAGAAGAAGTTAAAAAAAACCACGACCGAGAAGTTGCTCTTATTTTGGACTGTCGAACAAGATGGAACAGCCTCTTGGCAATGGTTTAACAGTTTCTAAAAATCAATGAACAAATTGGAGTTGTTCTTGCAGATATTTCTCCAAGTCTCATTTGCACAGAGCAAGAGTTAGACATCTTGACCGACATTGTTGATGCCCTTGAACCAGTCAAATTGGCAGCTGAAGCTCTTTGCAGGAAAAATGCCACCCTGTTGACAGCAGAGGGAATCTTCTAGTTTCTGATCAATAAATTGAATCAGAAAAAATCCAGCCTTTGCATTTGAATGAAAGATGCTGTCTTAAGGCGATTTACAAAGAGTAGACAAAGCAACTTGGTCAGTCTATACAAATATTTGTCCAACCCAGACTGCCTTCACGAAATTGAAGAGCATAAAATTTTCAACATGCCTTCTAAGACTGTTCTTCAGAAAACTGCAAGGTCGTTGCTTTCAAGGCTTTTCCCCACAAAAGACATCGAAATACTGGATCAAGTAGAGAGAGGCAAAGGACGAAAAGAAGCTGAAGAACAACTTTCTCTCCAGGAAGAGTTGGAAGAAGCCATCGAGCATTCAGCCAAAAAGCAGAGACATAACTCAAATGACGAGTTTAAGACCGTTTCAAAAGAAATGATGGTCTTTGAAGCCACCAACAAAAGAACTTCAAATCTTGAGCTGTTATTCAATGCTCTGGAAACTATCTCTCCCACAAGTGTTGAATCGGAGAGAGCATTTTCTGCTGCTTGACTATTTGTCACAAAAATTCTATCCAGAATGAGTGATGACCTACTTGACACTTTGTGCTTCCTTAAAGCCCATTTTTTGTTGAAAAATACATCCTAAAAGTTGCAGTTTTTGTGTTTCATTCATAGCTATTTCTAAATTATGTTAAGGAGTCAAAAAAGCATGTTATTTCATAAGAATTTCTATTTTTTAAAATTTACCATTTTTTTACCATTTACCGGTAAATTCCTTTATTTTTACCAATTTACCGGTAAATTTAAAACCCGGTAAAAGCTCAACCCTACTTTAGAGAAGCAGTTTGGAAAACTCAGACAATGATCAGGTGGTACATATTTTATTACTGTACAACAAATACTTGAGAAAGTTGGTATTATAAAAACAATGATGGTGTTAGTCATGATTTTACTACAACAGGGGATTCTTGTGATGTGGTTTTTACTTGAATGAAGAAAAATGTTTGATATTTAACAACTTACCAGAATTAGAAAGTGTATTATCTATAGATGTTAAAATGGCTCTGATTTACATAGCCGGTATTTTGTTCGAAATGATAAAGATTCAGATGATTCGTATTTTTATTATAAGAAAATCAGAGGTTTTACACAGGAAATCAACTGTGGGGAATTAAATGTGCCTGGTCATTTTGAATGTCAATGGGTAATATTTTACTATTTTTCTTTATATTTTGTAAAGAAGCAAGTTTACACGAGCATTTCCTTATTTGTGATATCTAATGATGTTTATTTTTGAATGTAAACAGAAACCATGGGGCTTTATTTTCAAAAATATTCTTAAAAAAAAAAAGAACAAAAAAATTAATTTTTGAGTATTTAATATAATAACTCAGTATTATTTTTTTAACTCAGTATTATTTTTTTAACTCAGTATTTATTAACACAGGCAAATAAAAAAAAAAATCTTTTTTTCTGGGGCCTGGGATATTTAAATTGTTTATTATATTTGATTGCTTATCATATTATAAAAAAAAGTATTTCTTAATTTTTTTCTGTTCAAAAAAACTCGCCTCTAGTTTAATGCGTCATCCGATCAGTGAAAAGGCCTGTTATAAAGTACGCCATCAGTAAAACAAATAACACAGTAATATACTTACATTTTAATTTACAGCCATTAAATAGTTTAAATTATTATTCTCACAAAAAGCTGTGCGACTTTTCTTGCGCTGTTTCCATGTGTGTGTTTCCATGTGTGTGTTTCCATGTGTGTGTTTCCATGTGTGTGTTTCCATGTGTGTGTTTCCATGTGTGTGTTTCCATGTGTTTTTTTTGTTCAACTTTAGCTCAACTTTTTCTTTTGTTTTCATTTTGCACTTTTTTATTGGCTTTTAAAAAGTTGTTGTATTTGACGGCTATAAACCTTGTGATTCATCACCTTAAGGTTTTTTTTTCTTCAAAAAACAACAGTTTCAATAACAATTTTTGATGTTTTGAATCTGCTAAAATTACAGATACTGAATAATAAAGAGAAACGAAAAATTATTGGGTTGGTTTTAAAGATATTTCCAGCACCGTAGTTTTCAAAGGAGTATTTTTATTTTACTTTTGAATTGCTTACATTTTTAGTTGTTTCAACAAGCATAGTTTCCATTCCTGTTGCAACAAGTTCTACAATAGCAATACCACCGCTAAATATCGTCTCAATTTCTTTGCTATCGCCAACTAAAAGTTCCACGCTTCCAAATTCCACTGTAACGAAATCAACCACAATAGCAATTAAATATACAGTATTAACTGCTTCATCATCTGAGATTTATTCTGATCCAGCCTTGTCATCATTTGCTAAATCAATAGAGACAACATCATCTTTATTGTTCACAAAAGTTTTAGCAGCCAATTCATCACTACTACTTCCGAATGAAGATGCAATCACGACGTCATTGATATTTGAAACTTCACGTTTAACTGAAACGTCTTTAGTAACTAAAAATAACTCTACGATGACCTCATCAATTGCTAGTTCAATAGACGTTATTTCAACTTGGAGTTGGTCACCATCATCGCAAACTAAAAAATCCACATTGTCAAATCCATCAGGACCAACTATTCAAAACCAATATACAACTGACAAAGAAACTACATCATCGAATCTGACTGAGAGTTTAACATTTGTGCCACCCGAGCAAATCGTGCGTTCAAGTTTATCGCCAGGGATTGTAATAGGAATTGTTATTGCAATTTGTCTTGGGTTATTGCTAATCACTGTACCCATTGTTATTTATATACGGCATAAGAAAAATCAGTTGCAATAATGTCGGCCTGCGTTAAGTTACATGAGGTTAAATTTTAAATTTTATATATAGATTTTTGTTAAAAGTTGTATTTAAAAAAAGTAAAAGTTTTTACTACTTATATATATATATAGGGGGTTTCGATATCGTGCAGTAACTTAATGCCTCGAATCTTAAATGCCTCAGTTTTTTATATAACTGTATTTTAATATGATTTTTGGGACAAGTTTTTTTGTGTGTTGCTATTTTCTTTTAGAAAAATTCAGTATTAAATTTACGTGATTTAAAGTAAAAACCATACGGCGCAAAATTTAGATTTTTGCTTCCTGCAGTCAAGAGATTGTTTATTGAGAATGTAGTTTTCCTGCTACAATTCGTTAAATTTATCGAACTTATTTTACTTAAAGAGGTGTGAACAGGGTCGCAGAGAGTTTTATTAATGCCCCGGTCCGAAAATTTAATGGATGCCCTCTTTTACTCCAAGCCTTTTGCAAATAAAAAGCGAACAATCATTTTACGCCTAATTTATTTCCTTTATTTTTATAGAAAAACACAATTCAAGTCTATTTAACCTTAACTCGTAAAAAAAAAATCGTATTAACGTTATATCAGAAGTGAAACACACACTTTGGGGAAAATTGAATGCACCAAAAACTTGGCTTAGAAATTTGTGCGAAAAGAAAATGACTTTAAAATTAAGTTCCGTAATGCGCAAAAAAAAAAACAAAAAAAAACTCGAGTAGTTTAGAAACATATCCCACAAATCCCCTGAAAAGATGTTTAGGTTGTTTGTCACCACTAGGGAAAGGCTTACCTAATAAATGCAAATCCACTTCTTTGAATTTAAACCTTAGAGAAATTTCAACAGAAAACAAAAAAGTTTTTGAACAGATAGCCTCTGCAACTATCAATGGTCAAGAATCATCACCAGGTAGGACAGTTAAGTTATCAGTGACTGAGGGAGGTCGTCCATTACCACTTACCCTAGGTAACTTAAATTTTGTACCTTTCCTGTTTTAATGATCCTATTTTGTCTGTTCTAAGATTACATTTCATAACAAGGTATATCAAAATTTGTCTTAAGGAGCATCATGTTCAAAATCAACAACTACAGAAAAGTATAAGTAAAGTGCCCAAGACCTGGTGCAAGTTCAGCAAACTACAGGCATGTCTAATATTGGAGTCAAAAACCTTGCAACAACACAAAATTTGGTTTCCAAATCGCCTCTTTTTGAGCCAAACTATTAAGCAAATTTTCGTAAAGCAGGGTTGCAACTTGCAAATTTTTTTACAAAAACCACACTTGCATCATCAGGCAAAAAAATGTCATACAAAGAGTACACAGCTGTTCACTGCTCTCTGACTTTCCGGCAGAAATTTCACTTAAGAGACAACTTCAAGCAGGTTATCTTATAAAGGTTGGGATTGATGGAGGTCGAGGCTTCTTAAAGCTTACAATATGTCTTCAAAGAATGAATGATGAAGAAGATTAAAGCAGTTCACCTTCAAAAAAGTTGTCACCTCTCAAGCTATAAAAGACAGCGGAGTTAAAAAGCAATTTCTAATTGCAGTTGCAGAGGATCTACATGACAATTACGGCAACATCAAAAACTTTATTGAGCTTGTTAAACCTAGACTTTGTGGTCTCTTGCGACTTGAAAGTTGCTAACATTTTATGTAGTTTGAAATGTCACTCTAGCTCACATCCATGCCTATACTGTGATAGTGAAGCAAAGAACTCAGCTGAAAAAGGTGTGCTCAGGACGCTGTCTGATCTTCAAAATTGTTACACAGACTTTCTTTCAAAAGGTGGTGACATTAGGAGGGCAAAGTTTTTCAACAATGTTGTCCATGAACCACTTCTAAAATCTGATCCAAGCAAATTCATTTTCGAACTAATTCCACCAATGGAACTTCATCTGCTTCTTGGGATAGTAAATCACTTTTTCAAAGCACTAAAAGAAGCATTGCCAGAAGCAGATGAGTAGCCAAAGAGGCTCAACATCATTGAATTTTGATGTTGAGTCTTTTTGGCTACTCATCTGCTTCTGGCAATGCTTCTTTTTCTAGTAAGTCATCTTTTTCAATCTGAAGCCATTACAATCAAAGACGAGCTACTTTTGATTGGACAGCTGCTGGAAAATCTTAAACGGATTAGGAGCTCTTGATCGCAGTTTTTCAAGAGGCTGTAGCTGTAGGATTCGAAACTGAACTCGGTACTAAAAGAAAGCGTAAACCGAAGTGCTTTCACGTTGAGGGATCAAACGCAGCCCATTTCCATGACAATAAAAGAAAGAACTCGAATTTAACATTTTTAATATTGGTTTGGATAGTCTGATTCAGCAGATTAATTCAAGATTTATGGCGAGTAGGATGGTTGGCAATATATTTTCATTCATCTGGTTGGATAATGATGATCTTTCCATTCAAGAAATCAAAGCTCGCGAGCTTGCACGGTTTTATCCGAGAGATGTGAACGAAGAGGATCTCATTGAAGAAGTTCGCTGCTTTAACACTGCCCAAAAAAAAGATTTCAGGCAAGAAAATCCAATGCAGCTGCTCAACCAAATCTTCGAGAAGAAGCTTGAACGCCTTTTTCGTACTTTTGCATCATGCTCCGAATTTTCAACACTATTCATGTGACAGTTGCTGAAGATGAACGATCGTTCAGTTGAAGATTGTAAAAAACTCTCTTCGTTCGACCATTTCGATTGAAGAAGATTTGGTGAAAGAGGTGAGCTACGACAATGTCATCAATAATTGGGTGGCCAGAAAAGCTCGAAAAATTCATCTTTAAGCACCTTATTCACCTTTTCGTTGATTGTCCTTTCATTTATTGGTTTAAAACTAATATGTTGATTCAAATATCAGTTTTGATTAGAGGTTGCGATTTCCCGGACTTTATTTATTCCCGGGATAGCGGGAATTATTCACATTGTTCCCGGGATCCCGGGAAAATCTTCATCAGGGAAAATAAAAATAGCTAAATTCACTCTTTTATTTTTCTATTTATTTTTTGTAACTGTTTACGATTTTAAAGTGACTACTGAGAAAAACCAGTGCATAGAGATGGCTGTCTGTCAATCTAGTTCTATAGTTGGTAAAAAAAATCCAGTTGAACTAAACACCCTTTCAGCCTCTACACTGGAAGGACGAATTGTTAAAAGCGCATTATAAAGCATATCTAAGTTATGCGATCTTTTATTAGTAGCTTCTAACAGATTGAATTCTTGATGCATAGTTGATTTATTGCACTTGACTTCAAAAGTATCTTCTTTTTTTTTTACAAATTTTTCTAATCTGGCAGCCATAGATTCAAATAACTGATTTATATTAACAATACTTTTGCTAAGTTTTCTACCGCTATCTTCTTCTTTTGCTATTTTTTCAATTATGGGAAAAGTCCACCAGTTATTTCAATCGCTAAATTTATCATAACTGCTTTAGATGGTATGCTAAATAAGTCATCATCGATAACACTTTTTAAAGATTGTGGGTTATCTAAAAATCTTAGTAAACCAACAAGATCTTTTTTTCTTCTTTGACATATTCTTTAAATTAAAGTATTTTAAAGATTTTTTGCTAGGCAATCTTGAACATCAAGTTCTTTAACCATAAATTTTAACTACTAGAAAAGGAGAGTTCTGGGACAAAACCATTTTTGATGCCCGTTTTGAGTTTTTTGCTGATTGAGGGGTGTGAAAATGTTTTGATGCCCGTTTTGAGTTTTTTGCTGATTGAGGGGTGTGAAAATGTTTTGGTGCCCGTTTTGAGTTTTTTTTTGCGAATTTAGGGGTGTGAAAATGTTTTGGGTGTGTGAGTGTTTGTAAAAGGTTTTTTCATGAGAAAAGGATCCATGAAAAAATTAATGGGTGTAAAGGTGTTGAAATCGTTCGCGAAGTTATGCGTAATAATAGGCTTGACCGAGAAGAAGGTAAAAGCTTCCGGATTGTCCGACTTGCGCGTCGCCGGAGTTGAGAGTGACGACGAGTCTTCTTCCGGATGCGACGCTTGGCATGGAATCTGCTTCTCCGAAATTTCTGTAAAAGGAAATGGTGGTGGTGGAACCGATGGATGCAGTGGATTGATACAGCAGCCCCGTCGATGTGTTGTTAAACGAGGATATGTTTGATCCGTTCCACGACGACAAGTAAAAATCTTCCAGTCCTGAAGAGGAAAAGAAGCATGTGCTGTCACCGTCGTAACCAGGAAAGTAGGTGTAATTGTTGGTGTTGTATGGAGTCCAAGGAGTGAGAACGGTTCCGTTTCCGGGAGGGAAATTTCCGTCGTACATTCTGACTCTGGATTCCCACCAGTTTCCAGAAGCGCCGATGATGTGCACTCTGATGTATTTGAGAAAGACTCCGTTTCCTTTCCCGTTGGTGTTCATCAAAACATATTCGCTGCCATACGTTGTGTTCAAATATCGAAACGATTTGCAGTAAAGTTTGAAAAGAGGGATGGAGGCAGGAATGGAAGCAAGAGTGGAAATGAATGGTTGAATCCAGTAAGTGATGGCTGTGGCATTTCTGTTGACCAGTTGAATGGAGACGTCGTTTCTGAAAGGCATTTCCAACGTGAAATATCCTCCCAAGGAAGTGGTGTTAAACATGTTGCATCCCTGCAAAGAATTAGTGTAAAACGATCCTCCGAGAGGGGAAAAAAGCAAATTGGTGGCAAGACCGGTCGCGTCCACTCCAATTCCTTCCGTTGTTTCTTCATAATTCCCCACATTGATTTCTCCGTCTGTAAAGATTCGAATGAAAACTTGACCAGGAATATTGGTTCCAGAGGTGCTGTATAAAGCCAGCCACAGCCTTCTCAACACTCCAGATTTTCCGGAAAACGCGAACACAGGAGAAGTGGTTAGCGCCGCTACCGTCTGAGACTTAAACCCCAAACTGGTGAAACTGGATCCTGGAACGACACTGGTCAAGCTCGATTTTTGCAACAACAAGTCGACGTAACTTTTTGTCGCTCCATCTTGCGCGTTTGACGGATCGAGCATATTGATCAGTTTGTGCGAATTCAAATCCAAGTCCGCGGTTCCCACAGTAGTCCCTCCACCTGATGCATGCGTGTCCACGTAATTTTTGGTGGCTGAATCCGAAGCAGAAACGGGTTCCGACAGATTGGTCAATTTGTGTTGCGTCATGTTGACGTCTGTGTATAAAATATTGGAATAAGCCACTTTGGTGTCGACGTACCCTTTTGTCGCGGCATCGTGAGAAGTGGTTGGATCTTTCACATTGAGTAATTTGTGGTTGTTTAAATCCATGTCAGCAGTGATGGTGCTGGATCCGTCCGTTTTGATGAGCATGCTTGAGCTGACGTCGACGTAATTTTTTGTGGCGGCGTCGTGAAGATTGGTTGGTTCGTTCAAGTTGATGGCTTTGTGAAAATTCAAATCCAAGTCTGCAGCTCCAATCACCGTTCCTCCTCCTCCTCCTGTTGAATGCGTGTCGACGTAATTTTTTGAGGCGGCGTCGTGAGAGTTGGTTGGTTCTGCCAGGTTGATGATTTTTTGAGAGTTAAAATCAATGTCAGCAGTGATGGTGCTGGATCCGTCCGTTTTGTTATAAACGTTGCTTGCAGAGTCTGTTGCAAGATTGTCGAGATAAACGCTGAACTCGTTTCTGTTGAATTTGTCAATCATTTTTTTAAAGGGTGAAAATTTTTTTCAGATCCTTCGGATCCGTGATCACCAAAGGGTGTTAACAACGTCTTGAAAGCTGTTTCCCTCTTCACATTTTTTCAAGACGTAAAGACACAAGTGGCCACAATAAGACGTGTTTCCAAATTGGACCCTTTCGCTGTTGTGAAAGACAGGGCTTTTCAGATATTGAACCAATTCAACGAGAGGGGGTTGAGCGTAAGAGTCAAAGCTGAACTTTTCGTCTCCGTCTTTGAACCAGCACACCCAATGAAACCCTCCGGTGCTCGAATCCCCCGTGTTGATGATCCTGCATTCTTTTTCTCTCGGTTTTTTCGGCAGTATGTCTCTGACAAAAACTCCCCGGAAGCTTTTTATTTTCAGTTTTTTTGCTGCTTCCATCAATTAAAAGTCGGACAAAGCCTTGTTCGGCAAAACAATTCCTTCGACATCGATCATTTTTAATTTGTTCATTTTTTTTCCTCATTTTTGTCTTTTGGTCTCCTCGATTATTCCTCTGCACTCTGAGATCAACATTTTTGACCTATTCGAGAGTTCTTTGTGCTCTGCGATTATCCTTCTGCACTCTGCGATCAACCTTTTTGCCTCTGGCTCTTGCTCTGGCTCTGACTCTTGCTCTTGCTCTGACTCTTGCTCTGGCTCTGACTCTTGATCTGGCTCTGACTCTTGCTCTGGCTCTGGCTCTGACTCTGGCTCTGACTCTGGCTCTGGCTCTTATTCTTGCTCTTGCTCTTGCTCTGGCTCTTGCTCTGGCTTTGGTCTTTTTTTGTAATGCCCATAAGCCAACGTGTGAATCCCATCATCCAAAATGATTCTTTTGTCGTCGTCGGAGCTGAGAGAGCTTTTGTTGATTTCCTCCGTGTAAACGTCATGCAAATGGGATCGGATGACATTCATTTTGTTTATTTTTTCTTTTTTGGTTTCGAGACATTTTTTGTAATCGTCGTGTGTGATGTATTTTTGGACGACATATTTTTTGACTCCTTTGCATTTTTTGTGCTCTTCTTGATGTATTTTGTAAGAGTACAATTTTGACCTGAGACCGACAAACTCTTCAATCTGTTTTCCTCCGGTTTCGTCTTTGAACATCCCAATGACCTTTTTGTTTAAACCAACTTTGAACCCGACGCTTTGAATGGCTGGATGGCTTTTGACGAAATCGCTCGTGTCGAATTTTTTTTTCACATCGTCGGCAATGTCCTTGTAAAAATCGTCCGTTTTTATTTCATAAACCAGTGAGTCCGTGTCTGTCATCAACAGCTTTGCGTCACCAGGATATTTTTTTTTGATGAAATCATAATGGAAGTTGAACATCAAGGTTTTGCTCAAATCGAGGATGCTCATTCCCAAGTAAACAGGTTTGTTGTAAAGAATTGATGTCCTTTTCATGTGAACGGCAATCAAGTTTTCGTCGAAAATCGTGTGCCGGTCATAATTTGGTTTGGCCGACAACTTGATTGCCTTTTCCTTTTCTGTCACCAGTCTCACGTCCACTCGCTTTTCAATGTTCTCCATGGTTTTTCCAAACACCGAATTGTTCATAAGCTTGAAAAATTCCTTCTCAAATTCGCTGGTTGCTTTTGTTCTCAATTCTGTGTTGAGGTCAATGTAAGGTTTCAACCAATCCCGTTGCTCAAATTTTATTCCTCGATGCACCTTTGAAATTTTCATTCCCAATCGTTCATACAATGTCAGGTTTTCACAGTGAAGGACATATTTTTTTTTGTCGTTTAAATTGGGAACGAGCTTATCCACTTTTCCGATTTTCATTCTCTCGGGGGCCAACGGATAATCGTTGTGTTCATCGTGAAGGCTTTCCGGATAATCCAAATCAACCTCCAAAACGCACGGAACCGTTCTCCAATCGGACAGTTCGTCTTCTGTCATCCATTCGAATCCTCCAACGGGAAGAGGTTTGCACATGGCCCATCCGTACAGGTTGTTGGCGTCCAAGTATTGAATGAATTTTGATGGTTGGCTTGGATCGAACGAGTCGCCCATGTATTTGTTGTTCGATTTTCCATGTCGATTGGAGATCATGCTGATCCCTCCGCGGGTTCCTTTTTGGATCATTCGAAGCATGTCAGGGTCGCTCAACAATTCCAATTTTATTTTTGTCAGTTTCAAACAAGCGTCCCATGCCAACCCGGGAGATGTGAAATACCAAGCGGGATCGAGCCTGTAATGTTTCATGCAAACGTCCCTGAAATTTTCGAAGACGTCGGCCAGAATCAAAACGTCCGACACGTTGTACAAATCGTGATAATCTCTGAACGTTTCGCATTGAAACACGTTCCAAACCGTTTGCGCATGCGCGTAATCTTCGTCGCTTATTTGATTGTGGTTGAGTTCTGAGAAAAACGCTTCTTTTGGAGGCAATTGCGTTTCTTGAAATTTTTCGAATCCATCCACCCAACCGTAAGGGTAAACGCCTTTTTTTCGAAGCAAATCGAATTTTTCTCCTTCAAAATATTTCGAGAGGTTTTTGAACTCTTCCGGCTTTAAATTTTTCGATAAAGTGTCCAAACTGGAGGCCATGAATTTAAAACTGTCGATGAACCTCAATTCAATTTTTTTTTCTTTGGGTTTTCCGTTTTTCCCAGTGTACTCTCCCACTTTGATTTTTTTCGAGAAGCTGATGTATTTTTCCTCGTTGCATGGGATGCAGGTTATTTCTCCACACAATTTTTTGATGAACAAATGGCTGTCGTAACCTGACAGATTGTGAAAAACGACAGGAATGAATTTTGGGACTTTGCATTTTAAATTGCATTCGTTGTGTGCCGCTCCCCGATATTTTCCAGTAAAATGACAGTGATCGCGCACCTTTTCTGCATCGAGAATTTTTTCTTCGCAAATGTGACAAACCGTCGCTGATTTGAAATCATTTTCATCCTCCTTTGTGAAGACCATATTTTTTTTCAAGTTTTTTCCGAAAATTTATTTTATTTCTTTTTCCAAACTTTCGACAAAAAATTGAGCCACGTCTTGGTTTTCGTTTGACGATTCGGAAATGGATGGTTCACCATCATAAACGGTTTCGTCAAAACATTTGATGTGAAAGGCAAAGGAGCTCGGAATGTGACTTTGAAACTTTTTGGTGTAAGACTGGTCTGGGTTTTGTTCACACGAGTCCATCGGTTTGACAAAGCTTTCAAAATCCGCGTAAACGATGAATGGAACCCTCATCGACCTTTCCATGTGTCCAAATTTCATGAACGAATTTTCTGGAGGAAGATCCATTCGTGTCGCGCTGTGCTCTCTGCAATAGGTCGAATGTTTTGAAAGATCCTCCTCGCTTTTCATCCCCTGCAAGCAATTTCTGCAAAAATATTTTCTCCCGTTTCTGTTGGATGCTTGCGATGAAATGAGTCGACTCAGATTTTTGATCAGACAATAATGATTTGTTTTTTCGTCTGAAATAAGCAGCAAATCGATTTCATTTTTTCTGTTCAAACATTTCGATATTCGCAAAGGGTGAATGGATTTTTTTTCATAACCGAAAACGTTGACGCTGATGTCTGGATTGTTTTTTTCGAATTTTTTGATTTGATCGAGTTTGACGGGAAATTCAATCCCTTCCCAATTCAACGTTTTTGATTGTTCAATCAAGTCTTTGTCAATTCTTTCTCCATGTTTTTCTTTCATGTTCAACGCCCTGGTGACGCTCCACTTGAAGCATTCATTGTCTTCGTTCACCATGTTGATGATTGCTTTTTTGCTCGACAGAAAATCGTCGAGAGGGATGTACGACCGACCACCGATGGGTCTGTAGTCAATTAAACTGATGTCCATTTTCAAGATGGCGGACACTGTGCAATTCGATCCCATTTTGTTGTATTTTTCCATGTTTTCCAGGATCTCCTCTTTTGCTTTTTCATAAAACTCTCCCAAATCCGTCGACTCCAAAATGATTCCCGCTTTTGACAAAAAAGGAACGATTCGATGCTCCTCCTCTCCAGTTGTAAGGTTGACGCTCTCCATATCGATTGTCAAAACGAGGCTCGCTTTTTTGTTTTTATTCTCTTGAAGAATCTTGATCGCTCCGTCTTTCGCCAAATTCAAAAAGGCAGAAGCATCCTTTTGGTTTCCTTTGACCTGATGCGAAAATTGTTTGGCAACACGACTCAGCGCGTGATCAGTCAATTGAAAATGAATGAGGGGTTTGTAAACTGCATTGCGCACAACTGATTTGAGGACTGTTGTTTTGAGAGAGTCGACTTTTTTTTTCACTTCGTTCCCCACATTGCTCAATGTTCTTTTCACCGCCTCTGGAACGTAAGGATCGACAAGCACAAGCAAGCTGTTGAAACTGTCGACGACTGCATTTGTCACAGACGTTGTAAGCCTTGAAAAAACTCCAGGAACCATCACAGGAGACGAATCCGGAACAGGAGCGTCAAGCAAATATTGCGATGACGGTTTTTGAGGAAGAGCTGGTTTCGGAGCGATGACAGGTTTTTGAGGAAGAGCTGGTTTCGGAGCGATGACAGTCTTTTGAGGAAGAGCTGGTTTCGGAGCGATGACAGGCTTTTGAGGAAGAGCTGGTTTCGGAGCAGTCCTCACATCTGCCGTTCGTCTGTGAGGATGACCAATGACAGGTCTTGTTGTTTTTATGGCTTCAACGAGTTGTTCCCTCGTCATTTTTGAAAATCCTTTTATCGCTCTGTCTCGAGCTTGATTTTTCAATGCCGCCATCGAAACTTTTTTTCTTTGGCGATTTTGCTTTCCATTTTTTTATTGCCAAGAAAATTATTTAACTCAAATTCAATTTTTTTGGTTTTTCCGATTTTTCGCATTTTGCTTTCCATTTTTATTATGCCAAGAAAATTTTTTTTCGGTTTTTTTCAATTCTTTTTTTCCGAGAATTGAAAATTTTTTTTCGGACTTTTCATTTTTTCGGACTTTTTCATTTTTTCGGACTTGGAGTTTTTTTTCTGTTTTCGAGTTTTTCAGAATTGAAGATCTCAATCTTGATTCCATTATCCACTTTTCCGTCACGACGCTCCAAATATCTCCAGCCATGACCCGTCTTTTTCATCGCTTCGTAAAGGGATCCGTATTCAACCACATCCCCTGTTTCGATGTTGGTCGTTTTCACAGACACAGGTTTTTTTCGAATCGAACCAAGCCTCTCGTATTTTGGGTCGATCGGTTTTTTCACATTTTCCGTTTTCACATTTTCTTTTTTCGGTCGACCCACATGTCTGCATTCTTTCGCACCTTCCAAAAGCGACTCTTTGCTTACGAGATTGTTCTCAACCGCAATCATCATCAAAGTCAACAAATTGTTTGAGGTTTTTGTGACACCATTTTCTCTCAGCAAATTTTTCAGATAATTTTTCGTCAGTCTCATGTTTTATTTTTGAAAAGAAAAAATTTTTTTTTAAATCAATTTTTTTGTTAAGAATCCTCAATAAACAGCATTCATGTTGTTTCCGTCTGAAGAAAATTGGATCAATTTGTCGGAAATAATCACTGCGAAAATAACGGTGTTGTCTGGCACAGCCGTTCTGAATTTCAGGTTGACAACCAATTCAGCCGTTTTAGAAACAACTCTTTCCTTTTGCTTGCTGATGTCGACAAAAAACAACGGAAACAAATTTTTGTATTCAAGCAGAGTCAAACCTGATTGACAAACAAGCTCGTTTGTGCCATAATATTTTTCGTCAAAAGTGAACGCATCGGAATGAGCCATGACCATTTTCTTTTCTCCAAAATTCAAGTCGTAATTGTAGTTCGGATATTTGATCCCATTGACGGTCACGAAAAAATTGTTGACGTCACAATGATCGAACACGGCTGAATTTGCGGTTTGACTGGAACCTCTGTTTGTCTGAAGACCAAACACGATAAATCTCGGAACGCTTTTGTCTGTGATCCTTCCAAGGGTCCAAGTGAATTCTGTGAGACCCGCTGGAATGGCTTGCCTTTCGACTTTGTTTGCTTTGTAAGCAACAGGAACGGTGATTTTCTTTGACATCAGGTTCAAAAATTCGGATTTTTTCAAAACATCAAGCTCAATCCTTGGCATGAAAAGTCGGAATTTTTTGATGTCGATCATTCCTGCAGCAACAGTTCCGGCTCTGTAAATGGCGTCATCGTATTCTTTTTTTGTAAAGGTGATCGTGTGTCTGAATCCGTAAACGACTTTGTCGTAAGTTTCGCAAAAACCAAAACTGTGCTTTAAAGGGATCCTGAACGAAAATGCGCCAATGGATGTGGTGTCTGCAAACAAGTGGTCTCGCCTGACGTTGAATCCTGTGGTTCCAGTTGCGTTTGAAGTATCTTTGTACCACATTTGCTTCAAACCATCGGCAAGCTGAAAACCGAAAGGATATTTCAACAATCCAAGCATGGTTGTTCCCTGACCTGGATACATGACTCTTTCCACTTGCTGTCCCGATAAGTCGTAAGTGACGTCACTGAACAAATACATGATGGCGTTGTTCACCAAAGCAATGTTGTCTGCTGCTGCGTAAGCTGTCCCGTCTTGTTTTTTCAGAACCCCTTCGACGAGGATGTAAGCCTCAGACGGAAGTGTCTGCACAGACTGGCAATCAATCTCAAAAACGATTGATCCTGAAGAATTCAAATCGAGATTCGTCGGAAGGTACTCGAAAAAATCGACTTTTTCAATGCCTGTGTCGTAGACAGGCTTTTCGTCAATTATTAATCTGTCGGTGTTGATCATTTTTTTAAAATGAGAAAAAAAAAATCACGCAATCAAAAGACCACTCCCCATTTTGACCAGATCTTGGATTCTTACTGCGTTCTTTTTTGTCATTTTCTTTTTAATGGACGAACCAAACATTTTTTTGTGCAGCTCTTCCATCGGATTAACAGACTCATATTGCTTTGCCGCCTCGTTCAAAATCATGCTTGGGTTTGGCGTTCCTGTCTTGGCGTAAACTTTTTCAATCGCTTTTTTTCCTTTGTCGATGGCAACGTCTCTGGCGGTGGATATGGCCGAAGAGGCTAATTCTTTTCCGGCAGATCTGGCGGCTGTGATCGCTTCTCTTCCAATTTCGCTTGCTGCTGCTTTCCTCAATAAATGAAGAGACGACTTTGATGCGTTTGAAGCGATCATTCTCCTCAAAAAGTTTTTAAACGTGTCAACGATCCCTCCTCCTCCGATGACGTTCTTTTTTAAATATCTTCTGTTGTTCACAATGAGCTTTTTTTTTTAAAGAAATTTTTTTTTTCGTGTTTCACGACGAAATGTATTTTTGGATCGATCGATATTCCTCTTTGTTGATTTCCCCCTGCCTCAAAAGCTCATCACAAATGGCAACAGCTTCGTTTCTCGATGCGATATTTCCAGCATGACCAGCGGCGATGCTCAAACTGAGTCGTTGAACAAGAGCATTTGGATCGCTCGGAAGAATGATCACTCCATAACCTTTTTTTCCCCTCGTTTTTTTGTAATTTTTTTCCCAAATTTTCGAAAGAATCTTTTCCCACTTTTTGCTTCTCGAAGCTTTTGGTACGGTCGGTCTCCCTTCTCTCTCCATTGCATGCGTTTCAACCAGTATTTTTTCATAATTTTTCAAGTCCTCGTCTGTCACCTTTGTCATATCAGGTCTCGATCTTGTGATCAACTCCCAAAAACCTAAAGTCCCCTCGAACTTTTCTCCGTCAATAATGACGTCGTTTTCATCGATGGTGATTTCTTTGTTCCCAATAAACATTTTTCCTCGTTCTTTTGCGTGAATTCCAAAAACTCTGTCTACAGAAAATTTATTGGTGGCGTATTTTGACAAATATTCCAATGCTATGTTTCCAACATTCATTTTTCCAAACGTTTTTTCGGCACTGTTTGAACTTTCAAAAGACCTCTCGCTTTCTGGAAAAGTCAAAGCCAGTGGACTTCTGTCAAACTCTTTGTATGCGATGCTTTTCATCTCGTTTTTCACTTTTTCGTTGCTCTCGATCAACGGTTGAAAAAACTTTGACAGATCAGTCTGATAATTCGCATCTGAAACGTTCCGGTTGATGCTCTCATTTAAAAGCTTCTCCCTGTTGGCCATGTAATTTTTCACAACCTCATCTCTCTTTTTCGGGTCTTGAATTTTGAAGAATTCCATTTTTGAAATGCGCAGAAAAAAACTTAAACACAGACGAGTTTGCGTTTGCGTTTTGCGTTCATTTTCCCTTTTTGAAAATGTTGTTAAACGCTTGAATGGCTTCTTCTCTTCCTTTTTGGATCAACGTCTCTTTGGTCAATTCGTCAATGCTGCTTTTTGCTTTTGTTCGGATTTCTTCGGCCATGACCTTAAATTTTTGAAGCTCGCTGAGAACTAATTCGTACTCGGAATCGCTCACAAATCCGTCCATGAGCGATTTTGAAATGTGATCGCCAATCGTGTTCAATTTTGACTCGGAAAGAACCTTTAATTTTTCGTGCTTTTCAGCCTTCAACATCATTTTTTTGTTTTGATGGTTTCCGAAAATGGACAAAGCACCCATCCCAACCGCAATCCCCTCGCACGCAATCGAAACTGGGGTGGCAACGACGGTTGACAAAAGGGCAATACCAGTAATCCCCAAAGCAATGCACACCGTTTGCAGACCATCGTCAGCGAAACGAATGATTTTCGAAACTCGATGGTACTTTTTGCTCAAAGCCATTCTCTTCACTTTTTCATCCTCCATTTCTTTTTGGATCTCGCTTATTTTTTGAAGCCTGTAAATGTGACCTCCATCCGTCGGAGCTGTTGGAAGAGTCGGATAAATTTTTTCGGTGTTTTTGATTATCTCCATCTTTTTAACAAAGACAGATTTTTTTTAATTCGAATCGATGTGATTTATTTTGCAAAGCTTTTCGCCTTTTTTGACAATGACGTCATTGCCGCTGTTGTTGGTTATGTCCAAAATGACGTCATCCACAGACTCAGAAAAAATGACATCGTTTTTGTTGAAGTTTAATTTGTCGCTTATTTTGTTCATCAAAGTGACGACTGCGATTCCTCTGTCAAAACTCAACCCAACGGACAACGATATTGACGTGTGAGCAAGAGCAGCAAATTTAATGTCTTTCTGAGCAAAAATCTCATGATGACCGTTTATGTTGAAACAGTTTGGGTGAACCAAATCTTTTTTTGTCACAATAATATCTTGAGATGTCTTTTTTTGCAGGTTTTTGATTGTCTCCACCAGGTTTTCAAGCTCTTTGATCCTTTCCACCAAATTTTCCAAATTTTTTGTCCGG
Organism: Hydra viridissima; assembly: GCF_058129835.1. Lineage (NCBI taxonomy): Eukaryota > Metazoa > Cnidaria > Hydrozoa > Anthoathecata > Hydridae > Hydra > Hydra viridissima. Next base: position 8,161,375 of record NW_028324310.1, read on the forward strand.
TCCGACTCTTTGAATCGCTCCAACTCTTTGATCCTGCCATCCATGTGCTCCAAATACATTTTCGAGATGTCCAGGTTCGAGTCAACGTGCTTCTCTGCTGAGGCGGCATTCTTGTACATCTTGTGAGGGGCATGCATTTTTAATATGAAAAGAAAATGTTTTAACTCATTTTTTTTTCTTTTTTTTTTCGTGTTTTCACATTTCTTCGTGTTTTCACATTTCTTCGTCAGATTCCATTTCCCCCAAATCCAAATCAACGCCCATGATGCTTTGAACTGAAGACGCATTTTTTGCAATGACCACTTCTGGAACTTTAACCTGAATGGACTCGATCTGCGCTCCAACAAAAACACCTTCAATTCTCAAAGAGGCAACGACGTTGCACTTTTTCCGAACATATTCCAAAGGACTCACCTTAACCAGCTCTTTCTTTTTGAAAAACAAAGAAGACACTTCAATTCCTTTCTCGTTTTTCTTTGTGAGCAATTTTCCGAAAAAAATGGGCGATGCATTCGGATTATCGGATTTCTTTTTGAAAATGGACAAGTCCTCTGTCATTATTTTCTTTGTTCTCCCTCCCTTTTTCAAAGTGGGAGTCATTTCCTTGACTTTTTCGCGAAGAAATTTTGATACCTTTTCGGTCACCTCGATAAACTTTTTTTCTTTTTCGCTCATTCCTTTTTTCTCGTCGAAACCGAGAAAGGACATCGAATATCCCTCCAGCTCTTTCGTTCCAAAATTGCGGTTCTCAAACACACCCAGAGAAAACAAAACGGGTGTCCTCAAAATGAAAGGTGCTTTCCCAAAGGGGTACTCATAAAAGAGCGGAATCTTTTGGTATTGAACGGGCCTGGTTGCGGAACAAATCTCTCCAACTGACAATTTGCTGTCATCAAAATTCTCAATCGTCACGAAATTCATCATCTTTTTTATATGAAAAGAAAATTTTTTTAACTCATTTTTTTTTCCGACGGATCAATTCATTATTCTCAACCCATGAGTTGAACGAGTCTGGATATCCTTTCCATTTGACCAGTGATTTGCTTTTTGTTCTGCGAACGATTTTTTCAATCCTGAATATTTCTTGATGCGTCTTTTGCATCTCCTGCTCATAAAAAGTGCCTTGAATGTCTTCACCGTTGGCGTCTGTGACTTTGTACGTGGGCGGATCCGTTCGCTGAACTTTGGACACTGTGAAAACCTCCTCGGTCCATCTCGGCGTGTATCCTTTTTCAAAATGAGGCTTCTTTTTTGTGATCCTCACTTTGTCTCCCATTAAAAATTTCGGCTCTGGTCTTTCTTTTGGCATCTTTCCATTCAGGTTCATCCAGACCATATTTTTGTTCTTTTCCTCGCTGGCTTCAATTGGTGTCATTTTGATGGACGAGTGCTTTGTGCTGTTGTAATTTTTCACCATTTCGTCCAAAACGTCAATGTATCGATTGGTGCTGTTGGCTGAAAAATATTTGAACATTTTTTCTTTCATCGTTCTGTTCCATCGCTCGACGACACAGCTTTTTTCCTCGTTTTCAGTGGAATATAATTGAACACCCAACGATCTCACGTGCTTGTTGTGAAATTCTTTTCCTTTGTCCACCCACATTTTGACACATTTTCTCTCATCAAAAATCTTTTTCAACGCTTCAGACACTTCAAGTCCGGTTTTGCTTTTCAACGGAACGATCCATCCATACTTTGAAAACACGTCGATCAACATGAGCAAATATTTGACCCCATTGTTGAACTTTGAAAACGATTTCATGTCAACCAAATCGGCAGCCCATATTTCGTCGATGTCGTTCACAAACACTTTTCTTTTTTTAAAATGACGAATGACCGGTTTGTGAAGCTCCTCTGCAAGCTGATCCGTCCATTTCAGGGGAATTTTTTTTTTTTTTTTGCAGAGACACCCAATCCGAATTTGGCTTTGGCTTTGATGATGGGCGCGATAAGCTTTCTTTCGTTTATTTCTTTTTGAGTGGGGTTTGGAATGGAGTTCATTTCTTCAAGCATCATTTGATCCGCCAAATTTCTGCTTTGAACGTCAGTCAAATATTTATATGCCAAATCGTGATGATATGCCGCATTGTCCACTCTGTCCACCGGTTTGCTCCACTCCCTATACATGTCGGTGGATGTGAGCCTTTTGTCCAGTTTTGTGCCAGGCCCTGCAAAATTCATTCCTGGAACATGCATCTCTCCTGGAAAATTTGCCCACGGAAGCTTTATTTTTTTTGAAAAATTGTTGATCGATTCGACCAAGTCACCCCCTTTTGCCGTCGAAGAAACAAACTGGCATTTGGTCGTTCCACAAGAATCACATGTTCCTTTGATCATGTTTCTGTTGTTTTTTGAGACCTCGTTTCTCAAATGGATCGTTTCTGTTTTCCTTTTGCATTTGACACAATACATTTTTTTTTTCAAACAAAAAAAAAAATGGAAGTGACCGATTTGTCATGGAATATTGGGAAAAGCAAAAGAGACAACAACCCGCTTTTGCCGAGAAGCATTCGAGGAATCATCGTTGGAAAGTCCGGTTGCGGAAAAACAACGCTGCTTCTCAATTTGCTGCTCAAACCTGAATGGTTGGATTATAACCACTTGCAGGTCTTTGGGAAATCTCTTTTCCAGCCCGAGTACAAAATACTCAAAAGCTCGTTCGAAAAAAATTTGCCAAAAAAGATCATCCTCGATTTGTTCAAGGTGCAAAACGAAATGGAAAAATTGAATTTAAACCCAGAATGCGTCATCAACGACCTTTCAAAAAATTTTTCCGAAACCGAGGACATGAATTGCCAATTTTTCGAAACGGCTGACGATGTTCCTGAACCTGAAGATCTTGATTCGTCCAAAAACAATTTGATGATCTTTGACGACCTTCAATTGACCAAACAAAACAAGTGCGAAAAATATTACATCCGAGGAAGACACTCCAACGTCGACTGCTTCTACCTCGCTCAAAATTATTTCATGCTCCCACGACAAACGATCAGAGAAAACACCAACTTTATTTGCCTCTTTCCTCAAGACTCAAAAAACGTTGATCACATTTATCGAGACCACGTTTCGAGCGACATGAAAAAAGATGAGTTTAAAAAGTTTTGCAGACATTGCTGGTCTGAACCTCACGGATTTGCGGTGATTGATTTGTCGTCAAAAAAGCACAATGGAAAATATCGAAGCGGATTTGACAATTTTTGTTTTCCAAAAGAAGCCATATGAAAAATTTTTTCGCCCATTAAAAAAATGTCAGGCATCATCATCGATGTGGATGGAACATCCAACATAATTCAAACAGAATTTTTGGACAAAATCGTCTTTGAAAAAGAAAAAAAATATGAGATGGCTTTTCTCGGTCTTGAGACGTACAACAGCTTTCCAAACATCACCAGCAAAAACAATTCTTTCAGGTACAGCATGACCAACGGTGCCCATTGGGAAAACGTCGTCATTCCAGAAGGAAGCTACGACATCATCGACATCAACAATTATTTGCAAAAAACCGTCTCAAACACAATCAAAAATTATGCGTCTCAGAGCTCAAGTTACGTCACCACAAACAAAATCAGTTACTCCCCCGAAAACATCAAAATCGGATCCAATTCAAACACTTTGAAATCAACCGTCAAACTCGGAGTAAATTATTTGATGGACCTGAACGTCGAAAACAGCATCGCCTCTCTTTTGGGCTTCACAAAAAGACAATTGGACTCCAATTCCGAATACGAGTCCGACGACATTGTCAGAATCACAAACGTCAACACGATCAGAATCGTCAACAACGTCATCGGGTCAGCATACATCAATGGCTCACAACTCAATTGCATTTACTCCTTTTACCCCTCTGTTGGTCCTGGATTCAAAATCATCGAAAGACCCACCCATTTGGTCTACCTCCCTGTCAAAGTACCAGAAATTTCCACGATGATCACACGCGTTGTCGATCAAGACGGAAATCTAATCGACTTTCGCGGAGAGGACATCACGATCCGTTATCACATTCGAGAAGTGAAATAATTTTTTCCGGCATTAAAAAATGAGCAATTACATTCGCGTCAGATTAAATGTGTCTCAGGGACAGATCGACAAAATAAAAAAATCAGTCATTGAAGGAAAACCCGCGAGCATCCGCATTTTAAATGAAAATCTTCACGGAAACGACATTTTGCTTTTAACAGAAAGACAACACCAAAAAATTTTTGACGCTCTCAATCGAGGAGTTGGAGTCACCATAAAAATGAGCAAAACTCAATTGGAACACAACGCAAAAGTTGAAGGAGGATTTCTTGGTGCTCTTTTGCCTTTATTGGGAAGGGTTGCAGCCAAAGCCGTCCCAGTTTTTGGAAAGGCCGCTTTGGGCGGTGTCGCCTCTTCTCTCGGTTCCAATATGATCGACAAAATTTTGGGAAGTGGAATAAAATCAGAAGGAGGGTTTCTTCCTTTTCTTTTGCCTTTATTGGGAGCTCTTGCGTCCACTTTGGTCGAAAAAATTGTCGGAAATGGTATTGGTTACCTCAAAAGCAATGGAAAAGGAATGAAAATTGCCACATACAAAGGAGACGGACTGTTTTTAACACCCTGGGTCACAGGAAGCTCAATCAAAGATGGATTATACTTCAAAAGAGACAGAAAATATGTGCCCATCTTATCTTAATTTCTTCCAGACCCATTCTCAAAAATCATTCAAAAAAATTTTTTTTTTTCTTGACATAATAAAATGAACGGAAAAACGAGAATCTTGAGACATGACGACGGAAAAATCAGAAGCATAAAAACACTTGACCCCATTGAACACTTAAGGAGCAAAGGAGTTGGATGGCGCGAAATTGAAATTTGCAGATCAATTCTCGAAGAAAAACAAGAACAAGAGCATGAACAAAGAAAAAAAGAAATTTTTCGCGAACGATTTCAACACCTTTACACCCATTAATTTTTTCATGGATCCTTTTCTCATGAAAAAACCTTTTACAAACACTCACACACCCAAAACATTTTCACACCCCTAAATTCGCAAAAAAAAACTCAAAACGGGCACCAAAACATTTTCACACCCCTCAATCAGCAAAAAACTCAAAACGGGCATCAAAACATTTTCACACCCCTCAATCAGCAAAAAACTCAAAACGGGCATCAAAAATGGTTTTGTCCCAGAACTCTCCTTTTCTAGTAGTATTTTAATGTGTCGTCAGCTGTTAATAAAATTTCTTCCCTTCTGCAAATCATTTCAGAACCTAAAATAATAGGTTCCAGACTTTTTGCTAAATTTTCAATTACTGTAAGTTCATCATCAGACAACATTAGGTTTTCTAACCTGAAATCCACCAGAGATCTAAAAACTGATTTTTGAACTTTAATAAATCTTTAAACCAAAATCCCGGGATCTCGGAAAAAATTTCCCGGCATTCGCATAACTAAATTTTGAGATTTCTTGGCTTGAAAAAGGGCGCCATTCTCCACTTTTGACCCGGGTGCCTTTAACGCTCTCGAAGGCCCTGGTTAGAGTCTTGTTTGGAAACGTCCTTGACAAGGAATATGAAAAAAAAACTGAAGAATTTTGTACATCTTTTTTAAGTCTAGGATTTGTAAGTGTGACCCCAAAAGTTAACATCGTTTTTTTTTTATATTGATGATTTTATCTGAATGAAGAAAAAATCCCTTGGTCCTTTCAATGAAAAATCTTTGGAAGCATCACGATTTTCATCACAATTTTTCTGTTCAGTGGCAAAAATACAATCATTCAAAATCAACAATATGGAACTTGGCTTGAAAGATGTGTGGTTGAATACAATAGCAAGCACATATAGGTGAAATATGCCTGTTGCATCTTTAATGAACATTGAAACCTTGCTACTTTAGAATAAGTGTTTGTGACAAAAAAAATTAACCGAGAAAATACCTATGGATTTATTTAAACTGATTCAAAAATTTATTTATTAGATAATATCTTTTAAATATTTATTTATTTAACCTGTGTGTAATCGTAATTTGTAAAAAACCAACAGTGAATAAAACCTATAAAATATTTAGAATTTTGAAACAGCCTTTGCCAAAGCTTATATATAGACACTAATTTAATAGTTTTTTTTTATTTCGCAACAGTGTTTTAAGTTTAGAAATGATTCAAATTAAAAAAAAAATGGTGGTTAAAGAAATGTTTTCCAGGAGAAGTAAGGTCAAAATGACAAGTTCAAAGTAACAAAGATTTCCTACACATTGACAGATGGCTTAATTTTTAAAGCCTCTCTATATATAGACGATGCATATCAATAATAGTGATATCACTTATTATTTATTTCTTATTTTTGAGTGTGTCTTTTGGGGTTTGAGGCTCTCCTGGCGATAATGCAAGGAGACAAAAAAATCAAAGTCATTTTTTTTCCTTGGATGTAGGCAGATGATTTCAATTTTTTTATTTTTTGAAACATGGATGTATGGGCTACCAAACCCAATTGGTTTTATTTTTTGAGCATGACTTTTATGTATTGAAGCTCTCCAGACAGGAGTAATATTATAAAAAAATAAATGTATAAAGATATAAAATTTTTATTCACCATTACTGCATTTCTAATGCATTCAATAACTAAATAAATTTAAAATTAACAAAAATTTCAGCGGCAAGTATAAAAATAAATTAATATATATATTTATATACATAAACAAATTATTTCTCCTAACAACACATAAAAAAAGTCAATTATGTTTTTACGACATTTCAACGTCGTCATCAGGATTGTTTATGATTCCTTTACCGGATTTTGATCTTTTGTACAAATATGCGCCAACTGCAACGAGAACACCAACTATAATGATTATTCCCATACTAAAAGCTGCTTTTTGAGGGCGAGTCCATCCAGACTTTGTAAAATCCGAGTCTCCCACATTAAAGGTTGAATTGTAAGAGTAATTTTGCGGTAAAGTGAAATTTGTTGTAAAAATTGTTGTATTGATTGAAACTAATAGAGATAAAAAGAATAGAAATAAAAACCAGTGAGGAAATTTCAGTTGTTAGACACAGAAAGAATTTCTTGTTATAACAAAAAAAAAAAAAAAATCCTCATGCAAACTTACATCCTGTGATTATTTTAACAAACTTACATCCTGTGATTATTTTAACAAACTTACCATTTAACAAACATCCTGTGATTATTTTAACAAACTTACATCCTGTGATTATTTTAACAAACTTACATCCTGTGATTATTTTAACAAACTTACCATTTAACAAACATCCTGTGATTATTTTAACATACTTACATCCTGTGATTATTTTAACAAACTTACATCCTGTGATTATTTTAACAAACTTACATCCTGTGGTCGTCAAGTTCAATAGGATGGACCATTTACTGTATCCAGAAAGATTCCTTGAACGCACTCGGAAAGAATAAAATGTCGCAGAACTTAAGTTGTTGAACGAAACAAGAATGGGTGGATAATACGCTTTCAACTCTTGGTAGACAGTTTTAACGTCATTGTTAACTAGATTCTCCACTTCGTACGACAAGACTCTTTCTTGCGGTTGAATGATTGCGTCAAACTGAACTGTAACAGAACTATCGTTTTTCTCACTCATTTTGAAGCCAGTTATTTCAGAAGGAAGACCTATATAAAAAAATAATATAATAAAATATAAAAACCTAATGCCTCTTTAAACTTTTCTACAAATTCTTTGAGCCAATGTGAGTTGGCATTAAAATCGGTGACACGCGGGTTTGTTGCGACATTCTGCGCTGTACTTGACACGTAAAAATATAACATTTTAAAAACATTTCAGCGCAAAACGTAAAGTAGAAGGTTTCCTCACTGCAGTTGGCGTCGATTTTCTCGTCGCTACCGTCCACACAATCTACAATGTTGTTGCAGCAAAGACTTAACAGGACACACCCAGGAGAAGAAGTGCAGGCAAAATATTGAGGGGGACAGGAGTCTAAAAAGAATTTCGAAACGATGAGCTTACACTTTATGCAAATCAAACGATGTCTGACGACGTGCAGTTACAAACAAATACCTTTTTGCAATGTTTTGAATGCAGAAGAGGAAGCCAGAGAAGCGTTTGTTTCATCGTTTTCGTTGTATACGAAAATGGTGTACTGATACAAAAAATTGGGCGTCAGCCCACTAAAGCTAATATTAGCGTTCGTTGTTCTCGAAGAAAGGTTTTCACACGGAATGTTCAAGCTGCAAAGGAGCACACGATAGTATACCGCTTTGTTCCTCCCAAGGTTCAAAGGTGGTTTCCAAAACACCATGAAGCTGGTCGACTCCATATACTCCACCGGCTTTGCACTGTATTCTTGCACTGGACCAATTAACTCCACATCTAAAGGAGAATTCGAAGCAATTTTACAGCTCATTTGTAAATTCACATTGAGGTCATGTAACAGACAATAAATACCAATTATTATTCAAATTAACATTGTTTTCATGTAACATACAATAAATATCAACAGCATCAGTAAACAACTTCTTGCAGCATTTTTTTCATACTAACTAAACATTTTTCTTGTTAACAAAATTTTGTATTTTGGCTCACAAAAAACTTGTTGATACTTTTACAGTATAAAACAATCCAAGGAAAAATTTATCTTTCATCTGCAAAAAAAAAAAAAAAAAAAAAAAAACTCACCAACTCTAACTGTTGTAATATTCAAAGAGTCTGACCATGGCCCAAATCCTGACGGGTTAATAGCTCTTACTCTGACAAAAAACATTTGGTTAGGACTAACACCAATGAATGTTGCATTAAGACTTTTGGTTGATGGAGCAAGCTGAGAAACATTAATAGCTTGGCTGCTAAAGCCAACAATTTCAACTTCATAACTCTGTATGCGCTCTTTTGGTGACTCAATGAGATTCCAAGTAACTTTTAATACCAAAGGAGTCTCTTCAACAAATGTTCCAATGGAAGGCTTGGAAACAGGAAGAGCTAAATCAATAAGCATAAAGTTTCTAACATATTGGCTCTTAGTTTCAAACCAATTTAACAGATTGATTGGTTAACTTACAGCACATAGCAGAACTAGTTTCATCTGATTCATCTTCACAATCAAATACACCATCACACAAACTAGCTTTTAACACACACCCTTTGTCTTTAACACAAGTAAAGTAAAGATCAGAATTGCATGTATCTAAACAAGTAACAAGACATACAAAAATTACATCATTTTGCATCCTCTTCTTAAATCTCATTAGATTGTAAAGTTTTCTCTGACCAATGTAGGAAAAATATTGTATAAATAATAAAAGTAAATCTCTTACTTTTTAGAAGAGTCTTAAAAGTGTCATTATTAGCATCACCAGAAATCATCTTGGAATCAAAAGGAGTGATGGTGTACATATATGAGGTGTTGGGTAACAAATTTTCAACAACAGCAAAAAGATCTCTAGTTAAGGTTGTATTTTTACAAGTTTGTGGTAAATTAAGTTCACAATATGTAACCAGGTACTTGAAATCCAATACATTATCCCCGTTGTCATTGATCGGAGCTTTCCAACTGAATTTGACAGACGAGCTTTCAAAATAGAGAACTGGTACAGCAGTCATGCTACTAACCACACCAATATGTGCTATACAAATTTAAATTTAAATTCTGAATCATTTTATTATTTTAAATTGTTTTAAACATATTTCTGCTGCTGCTGCTTTGTCAGCCCATTCAAAAATATCAATATCCAAAAAACATTTATTAAATAACTTAGAAAAATTTAAAACAAAATAATACAATGTTAAAAGACATTATACCAGCTTTTATTGTTTTTCCAAAATACAAAGATGACCAAGGACCTGGCCCTGATGGATTTTGAACTCTTACTCTGAACAAATATACTCTGTTTGATAATAAACCATTAAAAATAAACTTTAAAGAAGAGGAGTTTTGTATTGGGGAATCATTTTCAATTTTTAATGACGTGTTCACATTTTCAACAATATAAAAATTGATTCTTTGAGATGTATCATTAATAACATTTACAACTACAGAAAGACTTTCTTCATCAATAGCATTTACAGATGCAATCATAGCATTTACAGTTGGCAAAGCTAAAAAGTAAAACAACTCATTAAAACCAAAGATTAAGGCTTTTGTCATATTTCAGCAGTCCAAAAAAAACAAATCATATCTTTAGTAAGCAGTAGATTTTAAATCTTACGGCACATTGCAGCTGCTGTTTCATCAGATTGATCAATACAATCAAAATTGCCATCACACAATTTCTCTTTAAGAACGCATCCTCTATCTTGAACACATGTGAACTGTATTTGAGAATTACAAATAGCTGAAATAAAGCAGTAACAACATAAACAGATTTAGCATAACAGTTCAAACTCTTAAAAGTAACAAACAAGTGAAAGCAGCATTTTCATTGAAGAAAAAAAAAACAAAAAAAAAAAACAAACCTCTTAAAGCTGTCTTAAAATTTCCTGCACTAATTTTTCCAACTTTCATTGTTGTAACTGCTACAGGTGTTAACGAATATGTGTAAGTAGTATCTGGCATTAAACCAGACAACTCAGTCTTTAATGTACTGCTGTTTGTGGAAATATTTTTGCAGGTATTTTCCCTGATTTGCTCACAATATGTCACTAAATAAAATAGGTTGCTAGTTTCATACCCCACTAGCTCTTGAGGAGAATTCCATTCCATAAGAACAGCAGAGTCTTCAAAGTAAGGTTTTAGTGTTAAAGCAACATTAGTAACTATGCCAATTGTACCTAAAAAGAAAATAAATAAATGACAACAAAGAAAACTTTTAAGGAGAACAAAAGATAAAAAGGTAAAAATTCCACAAAATGTAAATATGCCTGATAAAATGGAATTAAACAAATGGTTCATTAAACAATTTTCAAAATGTACCTGAATTTGTGTAAGCAACAATATTACTTGACCATGTTCCAGAACCGCTTGGGTTAACTGCCCTTACTCGGAATGTATAAAAGGAATCAGGCAAAAGACCAAAGAACTGAATACTAACAGTACCATTTACAGCTAAATTTTGAGCAACATTCTGCAAAAACCCTGACTCTAACAACTGACATTGATAACCAGTGATTCGTTCTTTTAAAAAGTCTTTAACAACATCCCACCCCATAACTATATAATTAAGTGTAGCACCCTTTGAATGCAGATTAGATGGAACTGATGAAGGTACAGCTAAAAACATAAAAAAGCTAATGAACAAAAATAGAAAACAAAAGGAAAAAACAACAACAACAAAAACAACAATATATATATATATATATATATATATATATATATATATATATATATATATATATATATATATATATATATATATATATATATATATATATATATATATATAGATATATAGAGAGAGAGAGAGAGAGAGAGAGAGAGTAAAAAACATGAATAGAAGAATGTAAAAAAAATAAATAGAACAATTCATTAAAAACAAAAAAATTTGAAAAAAACTGAGAAAACAAATAAACAAAAAAAAACAAAAATTCCGTAAGAGATCTTACAACAACCAGCGACCAGTTTTTCATCTGAATAATCTGCACAATCTTGAATTAAGTTACAAGTTCGGTTTTTTAAAATACATTGGCCATTTGATACACAGGCAAAGAAACCTTCTAAACAGGTATCTATAATTCAAATAAAAAGAAAGATAATTATAAAGACTAAAAATGAAATAAGAAAAGAAAAATTAAATAATTAAAAACAAAAAAACGAAGTAACAAAGAAAAGAGATTTGATAATAAACAACTAAAGATTAACAAACCCCGATCAGCCGTTTTAAAAACATATGTATTGTATTGTCCAAAAACCATTTGAGAAGAAAAAACATACACAGAGAACTGGTAAAAACTCGAACTTTTCAAACCAGAAATTACAACAAAGAGCCCTGATAAAGAAGAGGTGTTCAAACAACTTGCATATACGTTTAACTCACAATAAGACACAAGATAATGGAGGGTGGAGGGATCCTCACCACCTGTTGATTGTGGAAGCGACCAAGATATTTTAACTGAATTGCTTTCCGAGTACTTTGTCACAACATATGTCACATTAAAAACAGCACCTATTGAGCCTAAGTATAAACAATTCAAAAAAATTGAAACTCAATGGTTTCAACAAAACGCAGTCTAAAATACACAAGCCAGAATATAAAAAGTAACGTAAAGCAAGAGAAGCTAGCAAAACACGCTCCCAAGACAAAATAAGCAAAGCTATGGAAAATAGCGAAAAACAAAAGCCCATAAACAACACCGAAATAAATGTCTTGAAAAAAGATGACAAAAGAGAAGATGTTAAAAACAGGCAGGAGAGCTACATAAAAAATTAACAAATGTTAAGATTTCATCATAAAAAGAAGTCAAACAATAACTAAGCAGAGGAATGAGACAAAGAAGACGCAAGTAGCTAAACAAAGAAAGCATTTTGTCACTTTCTGGAACTGGCGCTCGCCGTTTTGCTAACGCGCACCAGTCAAAAGAGAAAGCTTTCTCCTATGCAGCCGCTAGCTGAAAAAGCCAAACTTAGCGATTACACTGTTTAAACAGAACTTAGGGGAAAAAAAAACAAACCTTGAGAAGCTGTCCTAAACACGCCGTCTTTCAATGTACCCAACTTCGACGTTGACGAGGCAACAGCTCGCAATGAATACTGGTACAAACTGTTTGCCTTCAAGCCTGACAGCCGGACTCGCAGCACGCTGCTGTTCGTTGTTAGATTTAGGCAAGTAGTGAGAACGTTCAATTCGCAATACGTCACAACGTATGCCAAACTGCTTGCATTGTAACCAACAAGTGCACTAGGAGGGCCCCATTGCAGCAACACTGATGTTTGCTCAGAGTAAAGCGTTGGCGTAACTACTACATCGGATACCTCTCCTACGACACCTAAAGAGTCAAGCGAAATACAGCTGAGTACCGCCTTCGACTATGTAATGTCCTCGACTTCAAGAAATAATCAGACACAGAACAATGAGACGACGTGCGTCTAACTGCGCACTTTTAAGCAGCCAAAAACCTATAAAAGCATTAAACAAACAGCATTCAGAAATACCTGCGCTTGTGTTCACTGTCACATTACTCGACCATGGTCCGGCGCCGCTAGGATTTACTGCTCTTACTCTGAACACGTACACGGAATCCGGGCTAAGTCCCCCGAAAATAACACTTTTAGGCCCATTTTGGCCAACGTCTTGATTAACCCTTAGAATAACCTCCGTCCCCACCAGTTGACACTCGTAGCTAGTTAGCCTATCTTGCGGAACGCCATTGATTGCGTCCCATCCCATTGTTATGCTCGTCGCAGTGACATTTGTTACGCGCAGACCTGATGGAGTACTTACAGGAACAGCTAAACAAAACAATCACTACAAACATTCAAAATGTTCAAAGCGGCACCCCTAGTTTGAATTAACCCTCAGAGTCAGCCAATAGATCGGCGAAGATAGATGAAGAAAACGCATCAATTAAACAACGACTCCTTTGATAGAATAAGATCTACATACAAAAAAATGCAAGTCGTTATTACCGCAACCGGCTGCTGCCAGCTCATCTGAGTTATCTGAGCAGTCTCGAGCCAAATCGCAAGTTCTGTTTTTTGAGATGCACTGACCGCTTTCAACACATGTAAAGTCACTATCTTGACAAGTAACTAAAAAGAAAGAAACGTAAAAATAGAAAAAGAGCATTACAAAGGCTACACTGCACAGTTTGCAAATCAATCCAGGCTCAATTGAGCAGTTTCTGTGTGCACTGTCAGCTCGGGGCGACACCAACATTGCAGTAGGGCTTTAGAGGCGCATCTCTGACTGCGAAACCAAAAAGAAAACGGGGACTTTATGAAAACGTGAAAAGCTGCGTCAGAATTCGGTGCCTCTGCAGACTCTTCTGCCGTGTAAAATGAATGGTCTTTACCACTCATTTTACACGGCATGCAAAAGCAGCGCCTGCGCAGGTCGTAGCAACGCTTTAAACCTGCAGCGCTGAAGGTAAAGACTTCTGCTTGCAATGTAACAAAATGCATTGACGCTCTGAAACTCACCCCTATCCGCTGTTCTGAACACGTTTGTGATTAGCTGTCCCAAAGTCATTTGAGAATCATAAACATAGACGGTGTATCGGTAAGAAGTGGCGGCCTTCAAGTTTGTAAGAGTTACAGACAGCTCTGATGACAAAGTAGAATTCACACAACTTGTGAGCCCATCCAGATCGCAATAAGATACAATGTATTGGAAAGTGGATGGCTCCTCGCCATCTGTAGGTGGTGGAGGCGACCAAGATATTCTAACTGAAGTGGTTTCAAAGTACTTTACCGGAACGATTGTCACATTGCGAACAGCGCCGATCGAGCCTAGAAACAAACGTTTTAAAAAGAAATCAAACTCATCGCTCTCTACAAAACGCGCCCTTTGCTTGGCGCTATCCCTGACAAGCGAAAAGAACTTGTCTACGCTCAACCTAGCTTTTTAAAAAAGACCAACTTGCAACGCATGCTTGCGACACGCTGCCAAGTGTTGATTAGCAACGCTTAGTAAAATACAAAGGACGCTTAGTAAAATACAAAGGACGTTGGCAGCCTTATTCATATGTAAACAAGCGTCTGGACAGGTTTTCTGTTACTGACAAAAGAGCAGTTATTAAAACCTTGGGTGGTTCGAGAAGTTCATAGCAGCGCTTTGCTGCAAAACAACGAACCACCTCCGTGCAGGTGAGCTACGTCTCATGCTGCATTACGTTAGCAATGCATCACGAAATGTAGCTCACCTATGCTTAAACGTTAGGAGATGTTAACTCCTCTTCAAGCCACGGCCATTCCAGAACTGCTCGAAGTCGTTATTAATGAAGCATCTAGCAAAAAAAAAACTCATTCAACAATTTGCGGCACTTCACGAAACATCCGCCCCAGAACAAAACAACATAGCATAAACACCTGAAGTCTGCAGCATTACACCGTAAGAACCGCTGTAAGGACCATCTCCTGACGGGTTGACCGCTTTTCCTTTGAAAAAGTAAAAGACACCAGTAGACAAACCCGTAAAGTTAACACTCAGTGTACTGACAGAAGGCTGTAAATTTATGTTGTCCACCCTTTGCTCAACGCTGGTGTTCGTGTTGATAAACGAGTAGTACTGCACTCTCTCCGACGGATCCTTTATCACTGAGAAGAAAATGGCAATGGAGCTGGAGTCTAAAGCTACTATCGAATCAATTAACGGTGCTGACGTGGGCAACGCTAAAGAAAACAAGCAACAGCACATCAGATTATTGCCTGCAAATGCATCACCGCTTAATCAACGAGATCTTGCAGAAACTTAAACACTTAAATTTCAACTTACAGCAAGACGCTGAAAGCGTTTCGTCTGACTTATCCGCACAATCAAATATTCCGTTGCACAACCGTTCGTTCATCACGCAACTCTTGTCTTGAACACAAGTGAACTGTGTAGCCGGATCGCAAGTAGCTAAACAAAGAAAGCATTTTGTCACTTTCTGGAACTGGCGCTCGCCGTTTTGCTAACGCGCACCAGTCAAAAGAGAAAGCTTTCTCCTATGCAGCCGCTAGCTGAAAAAGCCAAACTTAGCGATTACACTGTTTAAACAGAACTTAGGGGAAAAAAAAACAAACCTTGAGAAGCTGTCCTAAACACGCCGTCTTTCAATGTACCCAACTTCGACGTTGACGAGGCAACAGCTCGCAATGAATACTGGTACAAACTGTTTGCCTTCAAGCCTGACAGCCGGACTCGCAGCACGCTGCTGTTCGTTGTTAGATTTAGGCAAGTAGTGAGAACGTTCAATTCGCAATACGTCACAACGTATGCCAAACTGCTTGCATTGTAACCAACAAGTGCACTAGGAGGGCCCCATTGCAGCAACACTGATGTTTGCTCAGAGTAAAGCGTTGGCGTAACTACTACATCGGATACCTCTCCTACGACACCTAAAGAGTCAAGCGAAATACAGCTGAGTACCGCCTTCGACTATGTAATGTCCTCGACTTCAAGAAATAATCAGACACAGAACAATGAGACGACGTGCGTCTAACTGCGCACTTTTAAGCAGCCAAAAACCTATAAAAGCATTAAACAAACAGCATTCAGAAATACCTGCGCTTGTGTTCACTGTCACATTACTCGACCATGGTCCGGCGCCGCTAGGATTTACTGCTCTTACTCTGAACACGTACACGGAATCCGGGCTAAGTCCCCCGAAAATAACACTTTTAGGCCCATTTTGGCCAACGTCTTGATTAACCCTTAGAATAACCTCCGTCCCCACCAGTTGACACTCGTAGCTAGTTAGCCTATCTTGCGGAACGCCATTGATTGCGTCCCATCCCATTGTTATGCTCGTCGCAGTGACATTTGTTACGCGCAGACCTGATGGAGTACTTACAGGAACAGCTAAACAAAACAATCACTACAAACATTCAAAATGTTCAAAGCGGCACCCCTAGTTTGAATTAACCCTCAGAGTCAGCCAATAGATCGGCGAAGATAGATGAAGAAAACGCATCAATTAAACAACGACTCCTTTGATAGAATAAGATCTACATACAAAAAAATGCAAGTCGTTATTACCGCAACCGGCTGCTGCCAGCTCATCTGAGTTATCTGAGCAGTCTCGAGCCAAATCGCAAGTTCTGTTTTTTGAGATGCACTGACCGCTTTCAACACATGTAAAGTCACTATCTTGACAAGTAACTAAAAAGAAAGAAACGTAAAAATAGAAAAAGAGCATTACAAAGGCTACACTGCACAGTTTGCAAATCAATCCAGGCTCAATTGAGCAGTTTCTGTGTGCACTGTCAGCTCGGGGCGACACCAACATTGCAGTAGGGCTTTAGAGGCGCATCTCTGACTGCGAAACCAAAAAGAAAACGGGGACTTTATGAAAACGTGAAAAGCTGCGTCAGAATTCGGTGCCTCTGCAGACTCTTCTGCCGTGTAAAATGAATGGTCTTTACCACTCATTTTACACGGCATGCAAAAGCAGCGCCTGCGCAGGTCGTAGCAACGCTTTAAACCTGCAGCGCTGAAGGTAAAGACTTCTGCTTGCAATGTAACAAAATGCATTGACGCTCTGAAACTCACCCCTATCCGCTGTTCTGAACACGTTTGTGATTAGCTGTCCCAAAGTCATTTGAGAATCATAAACATAGACGGTGTATCGGTAAGAAGTGGCGGCCTTCAAGTTTGTAAGAGTTACAGACAGCTCTGATGACAAAGTAGAATTCACACAACTTGTGAGCCCATCCAGATCGCAATAAGATACAATGTATTGGAAAGTGGATGGCTCCTCGCCATCTGTAGGTGGTGGAGGCGACCAAGATATTCTAACTGAAGTGGTTTCAAAGTACTTTACCGGAACGATTGTCACATTGCGAACAGCGCCGATCGAGCCTAGAAACAAACGTTTTAAAAAGAAATCAAACTCATCGCTCTCTACAAAACGCGCCCTTTGCTTGGCGCTATCCCTGACAAGCGAAAAGAACTTGTCTACGCTCAACCTAGCTTTTTAAAAAAGACCAACTTGCAACGCATGCTTGCGACACGCTGCCAAGTGTTGATTAGCAACGCTTAGTAAAATACAAAGGACGCTTAGTAAAATACAAAGGACGTTGGCAGCCTTATTCATATGTAAACAAGCGTCTGGACAGGTTTTCTGTTACTGACAAAAGAGCAGTTATTAAAACCTTGGGTGGTTCGAGAAGTTCATAGCAGCGCTTTGCTGCAAAACAACGAACCACCTCCGTGCAGGTGAGCTACGTCTCATGCTGCATTACGTTAGCAATGCATCACGAAATGTAGCTCACCTATGCTTAAACGTTAGGAGATGTTAACTCCTCTTCAAGCCACGGCCATTCCAGAACTGCTCGAAGTCGTTATTAATGAAGCATCTAGCAAAAAAAAAACTCATTCAACAATTTGCGGCACTTCACGAAACATCCGCCCCAGAACAAAACAACATAGCATAAACACCTGAAGTCTGCAGCATTACACCGTAAGAACCGCTGTAAGGACCATCTCCTGACGGGTTGACCGCTTTTCCTTTGAAAAAGTAAAAGACACCAGTAGACAAACCCGTAAAGTTAACACTCAGTGTACTGACAGAAGGCTGTAAATTTATGTTGTCCACCCTTTGCTCAACGCTGGTGTTCGTGTTGATAAACGAGTAGTACTGCACTCTCTCCGACGGATCCTTTATCACTGAGAAGAAAATGGCAATGGAGCTGGAGTCTAAAGCTACTATCGAATCAATTAACGGTGCTGACGTGGGCAACGCTAAAGAAAACAAGCAACAGCACATCAGATTATTGCCTGCAAATGCATCACCGCTTAATCAACGAGATCTTGCAGAAACTTAAACACTTAAATTTCAACTTACAGCAAGACGCTGAAAGCGTTTCGTCTGACTTATCCGCACAATCAAATATTCCGTTGCACAACCGTTCGTTCATCACGCAACTCTTGTCTTGAACACAAGTGAACTGTGTAGCCGGATCGCAAGTAGCTAAACAAAGAAAGCATTTTGTCACTTTCTGGAACTGGCGCTCGCCGTTTTGCTAACGCGCACCAGTCAAAAGAGAAAGCTTTCTCCTATGCAGCCGCTAGCTGAAAAAGCCAAACTTAGCGATTACACTGTTTAAACAGAACTTAGGGGAAAAAAAAACAAACCTTGAGAAGCTGTCCTAAACACGCCGTCTTTCAATGTACCCAACTTCGACGTTGACGAGGCAACAGCTCGCAATGAATACTGGTACAAACTGTTTGCCTTCAAGCCTGACAGCCGGACTCGCAGCACGCTGCTGTTCGTTGTTAGATTTAGGCAAGTAGTGAGAACGTTCAATTCGCAATACGTCACAACGTATGCCAAACTGCTTGCATTGTAACCAACAAGTGCACTAGGAGGGCCCCATTGCAGCAACACTGATGTTTGCTCAGAGTAAAGCGTTGGCGTAACTACTACATCGGATACCTCTCCTACGACACCTAAAGAGTCAAGCGAAATACAGCTGAGTACCGCCTTCGACTATGTAATGTCCTCGACTTCAAGAAATAATCAGACACAGAACAATGAGACGACGTGCGTCTAACTGCGCACTTTTAAGCAGCCAAAAACCTATAAAAGCATTAAACAAACAGCATTCAGAAATACCTGCGCTTGTGTTCACTGTCACATTACTCGACCATGGTCCGGCGCCGCTAGGATTTACTGCTCTTACTCTGAACACGTACACGGAATCCGGGCTAAGTCCCCCGAAAATAACACTTTTAGGCCCATTTTGGCCAACGTCTTGATTAACCCTTAGAATAACCTCCGTCCCCACCAGTTGACACTCGTAGCTAGTTAGCCTATCTTGCGGAACGCCATTGATTGCGTCCCATCCCATTGTTATGCTCGTCGCAGTGACATTTGTTACGCGCAGACCTGATGGAGTACTTACAGGAACAGCTAAACAAAACAATCACTACAAACATTCAAAATGTTCAAAGCGGCACCCCTAGTTTGAATTAACCCTCAGAGTCAGCCAATAGATCGGCGAAGATAGATGAAGAAAACGCATCAATTAAACAACGACTCCTTTGATAGAATAAGATCTACATACAAAAAAATGCAAGTCGTTATTACCGCAACCGGCTGCTGCCAGCTCATCTGAGTTATCTGAGCAGTCTCGAGCCAAATCGCAAGTTCTGTTTTTTGAGATGCACTGACCGCTTTCAACACATGTAAAGTCACTATCTTGACAAGTAACTAAAAAGAAAGAAACGTAAAAATAGAAAAAGAGCATTACAAAGGCTACACTGCACAGTTTGCAAATCAATCCAGGCTCAATTGAGCAGTTTCTGTGTGCACTGTCAGCTCGGGGCGACACCAACATTGCAGTAGGGCTTTAGAGGCGCATCTCTGACTGCGAAACCAAAAAGAAAACGGGGACTTTATGAAAACGTGAAAAGCTGCGTCAGAATTCGGTGCCTCTGCAGACTCTTCTGCCGTGTAAAATGAATGGTCTTTACCACTCATTTTACACGGCATGCAAAAGCAGCGCCTGCGCAGGTCGTAGCAACGCTTTAAACCTGCAGCGCTGAAGGTAAAGACTTCTGCTTGCAATGTAACAAAATGCATTGACGCTCTGAAACTCACCCCTATCCGCTGTTCTGAACACGTTTGTGATTAGCTGTCCCAAAGTCATTTGAGAATCATAAACATAGACGGTGTATCGGTAAGAAGTGGCGGCCTTCAAGTTTGTAAGAGTTACAGACAGCTCTGATGACAAAGTAGAATTCACACAACTTGTGAGCCCATCCAGATCGCAATAAGATACAATGTATTGGAAAGTGGATGGCTCCTCGCCATCTGTAGGTGGTGGAGGCGACCAAGATATTCTAACTGAAGTGGTTTCAAAGTACTTTACCGGAACGATTGTCACATTGCGAACAGCGCCGATCGAGCCTAGAAACAAACGTTTTAAAAAGAAATCAAACTCATCGCTCTCTACAAAACGCGCCCTTTGCTTGGCGCTATCCCTGACAAGCGAAAAGAACTTGTCTACGCTCAACCTAGCTTTTTAAAAAAGACCAACTTGCAACGCATGCTTGCGACACGCTGCCAAGTGTTGATTAGCAACGCTTAGTAAAATACAAAGGACGCTTAGTAAAATACAAAGGACGTTGGCAGCCTTATTCATATGTAAACAAGCGTCTGGACAGGTTTTCTGTTACTGACAAAAGAGCAGTTATTAAAACCTTGGGTGGTTCGAGAAGTTCATAGCAGCGCTTTGCTGCAAAACAACGAACCACCTCCGTGCAGGTGAGCTACGTCTCATGCTGCATTACGTTAGCAATGCATCACGAAATGTAGCTCACCTATGCTTAAACGTTAGGAGATGTTAACTCCTCTTCAAGCCACGGCCATTCCAGAACTGCTCGAAGTCGTTATTAATGAAGCATCTAGCAAAAAAAAAACTCATTCAACAATTTGCGGCACTTCACGAAACATCCGCCCCAGAACAAAACAACATAGCATAAACACCTGAAGTCTGCAGCATTACACCGTAAGAACCGCTGTAAGGACCATCTCCTGACGGGTTGACCGCTTTTCCTTTGAAAAAGTAAAAGACACCAGTAGACAAACCCGTAAAGTTAACACTCAGTGTACTGACAGAAGGCTGTAAATTTATGTTGTCCACCCTTTGCTCAACGCTGGTGTTCGTGTTGATAAACGAGTAGTACTGCACTCTCTCCGACGGATCCTTTATCACTGAGAAGAAAATGGCAATGGAGCTGGAGTCTAAAGCTACTATCGAATCAATTAACGGTGCTGACGTGGGCAACGCTAAAGAAAACAAGCAACAGCACATCAGATTATTGCCTGCAAATGCATCACCGCTTAATCAACGAGATCTTGCAGAAACTTAAACACTTAAATTTCAACTTACAGCAAGACGCTGAAAGCGTTTCGTCTGACTTATCCGCACAATCAAATATTCCGTTGCACAACCGTTCGTTCATCACGCAACTCTTGTCTTGAACACAAGTGAACTGTGTAGCCGGATCGCAAGTAGCTAAACAAAGAAAGCATTTTGTCACTTTCTGGAACTGGCGCTCGCCGTTTTGCTAACGCGCACCAGTCAAAAGAGAAAGCTTTCTCCTATGCAGCCGCTAGCTGAAAAAGCCAAACTTAGCGATTACACTGTTTAAACAGAACTTAGGGGAAAAAAAAACAAACCTTGAGAAGCTGTCCTAAACACGCCGTCTTTCAATGTACCCAACTTCGACGTTGACGAGGCAACAGCTCGCAATGAATACTGGTACAAACTGTTTGCCTTCAAGCCTGACAGCCGGACTCGCAGCACGCTGCTGTTCGTTGTTAGATTTAGGCAAGTAGTGAGAACGTTCAATTCGCAATACGTCACAACGTATGCCAAACTGCTTGCATTGTAACCAACAAGTGCACTAGGAGGGCCCCATTGCAGCAACACTGATGTTTGCTCAGAGTAAAGCGTTGGCGTAACTACTACATCGGATACCTCTCCTACGACACCTAAAGAGTCAAGCGAAATACAGCTGAGTACCGCCTTCGACTATGTAATGTCCTCGACTTCAAGAAATAATCAGACACAGAACAATGAGACGACGTGCGTCTAACTGCGCACTTTTAAGCAGCCAAAAACCTATAAAAGCATTAAACAAACAGCATTCAGAAATACCTGCGCTTGTGTTCACTGTCACATTACTCGACCATGGTCCGGCGCCGCTAGGATTTACTGCTCTTACTCTGAACACGTACACGGAATCCGGGCTAAGTCCCCCGAAAATAACACTTTTAGGCCCATTTTGGCCAACGTCTTGATTAACCCTTAGAATAACCTCCGTCCCCACCAGTTGACACTCGTAGCTAGTTAGCCTATCTTGCGGAACGCCATTGATTGCGTCCCATCCCATTGTTATGCTCGTCGCAGTGACATTTGTTACGCGCAGACCTGATGGAGTACTTACAGGAACAGCTAAACAAAACAATCACTACAAACATTCAAAATGTTCAAAGCGGCACCCCTAGTTTGAATTAACCCTCAGAGTCAGCCAATAGATCGGCGAAGATAGATGAAGAAAACGCATCAATTAAACAACGACTCCTTTGATAGAATAAGATCTACATACAAAAAAATGCAAGTCGTTATTACCGCAACCGGCTGCTGCCAGCTCATCTGAGTTATCTGAGCAGTCTCGAGCCAAATCGCAAGTTCTGTTTTTTGAGATGCACTGACCGCTTTCAACACATGTAAAGTCACTATCTTGACAAGTAACTAAAAAGAAAGAAACGTAAAAATAGAAAAAGAGCATTACAAAGGCTACACTGCACAGTTTGCAAATCAATCCAGGCTCAATTGAGCAGTTTCTGTGTGCACTGTCAGCTCGGGGCGACACCAACATTGCAGTAGGGCTTTAGAGGCGCATCTCTGACTGCGAAACCAAAAAGAAAACGGGGACTTTATGAAAACGTGAAAAGCTGCGTCAGAATTCGGTGCCTCTGCAGACTCTTCTGCCGTGTAAAATGAATGGTCTTTACCACTCATTTTACACGGCATGCAAAAGCAGCGCCTGCGCAGGTCGTAGCAACGCTTTAAACCTGCAGCGCTGAAGGTAAAGACTTCTGCTTGCAATGTAACAAAATGCATTGACGCTCTGAAACTCACCCCTATCCGCTGTTCTGAACACGTTTGTGATTAGCTGTCCCAAAGTCATTTGAGAATCATAAACATAGACGGTGTATCGGTAAGAAGTGGCGGCCTTCAAGTTTGTAAGAGTTACAGACAGCTCTGATGACAAAGTAGAATTCACACAACTTGTGAGCCCATCCAGATCGCAATAAGATACAATGTATTGGAAAGTGGATGGCTCCTCGCCATCTGTAGGTGGTGGAGGCGACCAAGATATTCTAACTGAAGTGGTTTCAAAGTACTTTACCGGAACGATTGTCACATTGCGAACAGCGCCGATCGAGCCTAGAAACAAACGTTTTAAAAAGAAATCAAACTCATCGCTCTCTACAAAACGCGCCCTTTGCTTGGCGCTATCCCTGACAAGCGAAAAGAACTTGTCTACGCTCAACCTAGCTTTTTAAAAAAGACCAACTTGCAACGCATGCTTGCGACACGCTGCCAAGTGTTGATTAGCAACGCTTAGTAAAATACAAAGGACGCTTAGTAAAATACAAAGGACGTTGGCAGCCTTATTCATATGTAAACAAGCGTCTGGACAGGTTTTCTGTTACTGACAAAAGAGCAGTTATTAAAACCTTGGGTGGTTCGAGAAGTTCATAGCAGCGCTTTGCTGCAAAACAACGAACCACCTCCGTGCAGGTGAGCTACGTCTCATGCTGCATTACGTTAGCAATGCATCACGAAATGTAGCTCACCTATGCTTAAACGTTAGGAGATGTTAACTCCTCTTCAAGCCACGGCCATTCCAGAACTGCTCGAAGTCGTTATTAATGAAGCATCTAGCAAAAAAAAAACTCATTCAACAATTTGCGGCACTTCACGAAACATCCGCCCCAGAACAAAACAACATAGCATAAACACCTGAAGTCTGCAGCATTACACCGTAAGAACCGCTGTAAGGACCATCTCCTGACGGGTTGACCGCTTTTCCTTTGAAAAAGTAAAAGACACCAGTAGACAAACCCGTAAAGTTAACACTCAGTGTACTGACAGAAGGCTGTAAATTTATGTTGTCCACCCTTTGCTCAACGCTGGTGTTCGTGTTGATAAACGAGTAGTACTGCACTCTCTCCGACGGATCCTTTATCACTGAGAAGAAAATGGCAATGGAGCTGGAGTCTAAAGCTACTATCGAATCAATTAACGGTGCTGACGTGGGCAACGCTAAAGAAAACAAGCAACAGCACATCAGATTATTGCCTGCAAATGCATCACCGCTTAATCAACGAGATCTTGCAGAAACTTAAACACTTAAATTTCAACTTACAGCAAGACGCTGAAAGCGTTTCGTCTGACTTATCCGCACAATCAAATATTCCGTTGCACAACCGTTCGTTCATCACGCAACTCTTGTCTTGAACACAAGTGAACTGTGTAGCCGGATCGCAAGTAGCTAAACAAAGAAAGCATTTTGTCACTTTCTGGAACTGGCGCTCGCCGTTTTGCTAACGCGCACCAGTCAAAAGAGAAAGCTTTCTCCTATGCAGCCGCTAGCTGAAAAAGCCAAACTTAGCGATTACACTGTTTAAACAGAACTTAGGGGAAAAAAAAACAAACCTTGAGAAGCTGTCCTAAACACGCCGTCTTTCAATGTACCCAACTTCGACGTTGACGAGGCAACAGCTCGCAATGAATACTGGTACAAACTGTTTGCCTTCAAGCCTGACAGCCGGACTCGCAGCACGCTGCTGTTCGTTGTTAGATTTAGGCAAGTAGTGAGAACGTTCAATTCGCAATACGTCACAACGTATGCCAAACTGCTTGCATTGTAACCAACAAGTGCACTAGGAGGGCCCCATTGCAGCAACACTGATGTTTGCTCAGAGTAAAGCGTTGGCGTAACTACTACATCGGATACCTCTCCTACGACACCTAAAGAGTCAAGCGAAATACAGCTGAGTACCGCCTTCGACTATGTAATGTCCTCGACTTCAAGAAATAATCAGACACAGAACAATGAGACGACGTGCGTCTAACTGCGCACTTTTAAGCAGCCAAAAACCTATAAAAGCATTAAACAAACAGCATTCAGAAATACCTGCGCTTGTGTTCACTGTCACATTACTCGACCATGGTCCGGCGCCGCTAGGATTTACTGCTCTTACTCT
Source organism: Hydra viridissima (assembly GCF_058129835.1). NCBI lineage: Eukaryota > Metazoa > Cnidaria > Hydrozoa > Anthoathecata > Hydridae > Hydra > Hydra viridissima. The sequence goes on from NW_028324310.1 coordinate 8,186,684, forward strand.
GAACACGTACACGGAATCCGGGCTAAGTCCCCCGAAAATAACACTTTTAGGCCCATTTTGGCCAACGTCTTGATTAACCCTTAGAATAACCTCCGTCCCCACCAGTTGACACTCGTAGCTAGTTAGCCTATCTTGCGGAACGCCATTGATTGCGTCCCATCCCATTGTTATGCTCGTCGCAGTGACATTTGTTACGCGCAGACCTGATGGAGTACTTACAGGAACAGCTAAACAAAACAATCACTACAAACATTCAAAATGTTCAAAGCGGCACCCCTAGTTTGAATTAACCCTCAGAGTCAGCCAATAGATCGGCGAAGATAGATGAAGAAAACGCATCAATTAAACAACGACTCCTTTGATAGAATAAGATCTACATACAAAAAAATGCAAGTCGTTATTACCGCAACCGGCTGCTGCCAGCTCATCTGAGTTATCTGAGCAGTCTCGAGCCAAATCGCAAGTTCTGTTTTTTGAGATGCACTGACCGCTTTCAACACATGTAAAGTCACTATCTTGACAAGTAACTAAAAAGAAAGAAACGTAAAAATAGAAAAAGAGCATTACAAAGGCTACACTGCACAGTTTGCAAATCAATCCAGGCTCAATTGAGCAGTTTCTGTGTGCACTGTCAGCTCGGGGCGACACCAACATTGCAGTAGGGCTTTAGAGGCGCATCTCTGACTGCGAAACCAAAAAGAAAACGGGGACTTTATGAAAACGTGAAAAGCTGCGTCAGAATTCGGTGCCTCTGCAGACTCTTCTGCCGTGTAAAATGAATGGTCTTTACCACTCATTTTACACGGCATGCAAAAGCAGCGCCTGCGCAGGTCGTAGCAACGCTTTAAACCTGCAGCGCTGAAGGTAAAGACTTCTGCTTGCAATGTAACAAAATGCATTGACGCTCTGAAACTCACCCCTATCCGCTGTTCTGAACACGTTTGTGATTAGCTGTCCCAAAGTCATTTGAGAATCATAAACATAGACGGTGTATCGGTAAGAAGTGGCGGCCTTCAAGTTTGTAAGAGTTACAGACAGCTCTGATGACAAAGTAGAATTCACACAACTTGTGAGCCCATCCAGATCGCAATAAGATACAATGTATTGGAAAGTGGATGGCTCCTCGCCATCTGTAGGTGGTGGAGGCGACCAAGATATTCTAACTGAAGTGGTTTCAAAGTACTTTACCGGAACGATTGTCACATTGCGAACAGCGCCGATCGAGCCTAGAAACAAACGTTTTAAAAAGAAATCAAACTCATCGCTCTCTACAAAACGCGCCCTTTGCTTGGCGCTATCCCTGACAAGCGAAAAGAACTTGTCTACGCTCAACCTAGCTTTTTAAAAAAGACCAACTTGCAACGCATGCTTGCGACACGCTGCCAAGTGTTGATTAGCAACGCTTAGTAAAATACAAAGGACGCTTAGTAAAATACAAAGGACGTTGGCAGCCTTATTCATATGTAAACAAGCGTCTGGACAGGTTTTCTGTTACTGACAAAAGAGCAGTTATTAAAACCTTGGGTGGTTCGAGAAGTTCATAGCAGCGCTTTGCTGCAAAACAACGAACCACCTCCGTGCAGGTGAGCTACGTCTCATGCTGCATTACGTTAGCAATGCATCACGAAATGTAGCTCACCTATGCTTAAACGTTAGGAGATGTTAACTCCTCTTCAAGCCACGGCCATTCCAGAACTGCTCGAAGTCGTTATTAATGAAGCATCTAGCAAAAAAAAAACTCATTCAACAATTTGCGGCACTTCACGAAACATCCGCCCCAGAACAAAACAACATAGCATAAACACCTGAAGTCTGCAGCATTACACCGTAAGAACCGCTGTAAGGACCATCTCCTGACGGGTTGACCGCTTTTCCTTTGAAAAAGTAAAAGACACCAGTAGACAAACCCGTAAAGTTAACACTCAGTGTACTGACAGAAGGCTGTAAATTTATGTTGTCCACCCTTTGCTCAACGCTGGTGTTCGTGTTGATAAACGAGTAGTACTGCACTCTCTCCGACGGATCCTTTATCACTGAGAAGAAAATGGCAATGGAGCTGGAGTCTAAAGCTACTATCGAATCAATTAACGGTGCTGACGTGGGCAACGCTAAAGAAAACAAGCAACAGCACATCAGATTATTGCCTGCAAATGCATCACCGCTTAATCAACGAGATCTTGCAGAAACTTAAACACTTAAATTTCAACTTACAGCAAGACGCTGAAAGCGTTTCGTCTGACTTATCCGCACAATCAAATATTCCGTTGCACAACCGTTCGTTCATCACGCAACTCTTGTCTTGAACACAAGTGAACTGTGTAGCCGGATCGCAAGTAGCTAAACAAAGAAAGCATTTTGTCACTTTCTGGAACTGGCGCTCGCCGTTTTGCTAACGCGCACCAGTCAAAAGAGAAAGCTTTCTCCTATGCAGCCGCTAGCTGAAAAAGCCAAACTTAGCGATTACACTGTTTAAACAGAACTTAGGGGAAAAAAAAACAAACCTTGAGAAGCTGTCCTAAACACGCCGTCTTTCAATGTACCCAACTTCGACGTTGACGAGGCAACAGCTCGCAATGAATACTGGTACAAACTGTTTGCCTTCAAGCCTGACAGCCGGACTCGCAGCACGCTGCTGTTCGTTGTTAGATTTAGGCAAGTAGTGAGAACGTTCAATTCGCAATACGTCACAACGTATGCCAAACTGCTTGCATTGTAACCAACAAGTGCACTAGGAGGGCCCCATTGCAGCAACACTGATGTTTGCTCAGAGTAAAGCGTTGGCGTAACTACTACATCGGATACCTCTCCTACGACACCTAAAGAGTCAAGCGAAATACAGCTGAGTACCGCCTTCGACTATGTAATGTCCTCGACTTCAAGAAATAATCAGACACAGAACAATGAGACGACGTGCGTCTAACTGCGCACTTTTAAGCAGCCAAAAACCTATAAAAGCATTAAACAAACAGCATTCAGAAATACCTGCGCTTGTGTTCACTGTCACATTACTCGACCATGGTCCGGCGCCGCTAGGATTTACTGCTCTTACTCTGAACACGTACACGGAATCCGGGCTAAGTCCCCCGAAAATAACACTTTTAGGCCCATTTTGGCCAACGTCTTGATTAACCCTTAGAATAACCTCCGTCCCCACCAGTTGACACTCGTAGCTAGTTAGCCTATCTTGCGGAACGCCATTGATTGCGTCCCATCCCATTGTTATGCTCGTCGCAGTGACATTTGTTACGCGCAGACCTGATGGAGTACTTACAGGAACAGCTAAACAAAACAATCACTACAAACATTCAAAATGTTCAAAGCGGCACCCCTAGTTTGAATTAACCCTCAGAGTCAGCCAATAGATCGGCGAAGATAGATGAAGAAAACGCATCAATTAAACAACGACTCCTTTGATAGAATAAGATCTACATACAAAAAAATGCAAGTCGTTATTACCGCAACCGGCTGCTGCCAGCTCATCTGAGTTATCTGAGCAGTCTCGAGCCAAATCGCAAGTTCTGTTTTTTGAGATGCACTGACCGCTTTCAACACATGTAAAGTCACTATCTTGACAAGTAACTAAAAAGAAAGAAACGTAAAAATAGAAAAAGAGCATTACAAAGGCTACACTGCACAGTTTGCAAATCAATCCAGGCTCAATTGAGCAGTTTCTGTGTGCACTGTCAGCTCGGGGCGACACCAACATTGCAGTAGGGCTTTAGAGGCGCATCTCTGACTGCGAAACCAAAAAGAAAACGGGGACTTTATGAAAACGTGAAAAGCTGCGTCAGAATTCGGTGCCTCTGCAGACTCTTCTGCCGTGTAAAATGAATGGTCTTTACCACTCATTTTACACGGCATGCAAAAGCAGCGCCTGCGCAGGTCGTAGCAACGCTTTAAACCTGCAGCGCTGAAGGTAAAGACTTCTGCTTGCAATGTAACAAAATGCATTGACGCTCTGAAACTCACCCCTATCCGCTGTTCTGAACACGTTTGTGATTAGCTGTCCCAAAGTCATTTGAGAATCATAAACATAGACGGTGTATCGGTAAGAAGTGGCGGCCTTCAAGTTTGTAAGAGTTACAGACAGCTCTGATGACAAAGTAGAATTCACACAACTTGTGAGCCCATCCAGATCGCAATAAGATACAATGTATTGGAAAGTGGATGGCTCCTCGCCATCTGTAGGTGGTGGAGGCGACCAAGATATTCTAACTGAAGTGGTTTCAAAGTACTTTACCGGAACGATTGTCACATTGCGAACAGCGCCGATCGAGCCTAGAAACAAACGTTTTAAAAAGAAATCAAACTCATCGCTCTCTACAAAACGCGCCCTTTGCTTGGCGCTATCCCTGACAAGCGAAAAGAACTTGTCTACGCTCAACCTAGCTTTTTAAAAAAGACCAACTTGCAACGCATGCTTGCGACACGCTGCCAAGTGTTGATTAGCAACGCTTAGTAAAATACAAAGGACGCTTAGTAAAATACAAAGGACGTTGGCAGCCTTATTCATATGTAAACAAGCGTCTGGACAGGTTTTCTGTTACTGACAAAAGAGCAGTTATTAAAACCTTGGGTGGTTCGAGAAGTTCATAGCAGCGCTTTGCTGCAAAACAACGAACCACCTCCGTGCAGGTGAGCTACGTCTCATGCTGCATTACGTTAGCAATGCATCACGAAATGTAGCTCACCTATGCTTAAACGTTAGGAGATGTTAACTCCTCTTCAAGCCACGGCCATTCCAGAACTGCTCGAAGTCGTTATTAATGAAGCATCTAGCAAAAAAAAAACTCATTCAACAATTTGCGGCACTTCACGAAACATCCGCCCCAGAACAAAACAACATAGCATAAACACCTGAAGTCTGCAGCATTACACCGTAAGAACCGCTGTAAGGACCATCTCCTGACGGGTTGACCGCTTTTCCTTTGAAAAAGTAAAAGACACCAGTAGACAAACCCGTAAAGTTAACACTCAGTGTACTGACAGAAGGCTGTAAATTTATGTTGTCCACCCTTTGCTCAACGCTGGTGTTCGTGTTGATAAACGAGTAGTACTGCACTCTCTCCGACGGATCCTTTATCACTGAGAAGAAAATGGCAATGGAGCTGGAGTCTAAAGCTACTATCGAATCAATTAACGGTGCTGACGTGGGCAACGCTAAAGAAAACAAGCAACAGCACATCAGATTATTGCCTGCAAATGCATCACCGCTTAATCAACGAGATCTTGCAGAAACTTAAACACTTAAATTTCAACTTACAGCAAGACGCTGAAAGCGTTTCGTCTGACTTATCCGCACAATCAAATATTCCGTTGCACAACCGTTCGTTCATCACGCAACTCTTGTCTTGAACACAAGTGAACTGTGTAGCCGGATCGCAAGTAGCTAAACAAAGAAAGCATTTTGTCACTTTCTGGAACTGGCGCTCGCCGTTTTGCTAACGCGCACCAGTCAAAAGAGAAAGCTTTCTCCTATGCAGCCGCTAGCTGAAAAAGCCAAACTTAGCGATTACACTGTTTAAACAGAACTTAGGGGAAAAAAAAACAAACCTTGAGAAGCTGTCCTAAACACGCCGTCTTTCAATGTACCCAACTTCGACGTTGACGAGGCAACAGCTCGCAATGAATACTGGTACAAACTGTTTGCCTTCAAGCCTGACAGCCGGACTCGCAGCACGCTGCTGTTCGTTGTTAGATTTAGGCAAGTAGTGAGAACGTTCAATTCGCAATACGTCACAACGTATGCCAAACTGCTTGCATTGTAACCAACAAGTGCACTAGGAGGGCCCCATTGCAGCAACACTGATGTTTGCTCAGAGTAAAGCGTTGGCGTAACTACTACATCGGATACCTCTCCTACGACACCTAAAGAGTCAAGCGAAATACAGCTGAGTACCGCCTTCGACTATGTAATGTCCTCGACTTCAAGAAATAATCAGACACAGAACAATGAGACGACGTGCGTCTAACTGCGCACTTTTAAGCAGCCAAAAACCTATAAAAGCATTAAACAAACAGCATTCAGAAATACCTGCGCTTGTGTTCACTGTCACATTACTCGACCATGGTCCGGCGCCGCTAGGATTTACTGCTCTTACTCTGAACACGTACACGGAATCCGGGCTAAGTCCCCCGAAAATAACACTTTTAGGCCCATTTTGGCCAACGTCTTGATTAACCCTTAGAATAACCTCCGTCCCCACCAGTTGACACTCGTAGCTAGTTAGCCTATCTTGCGGAACGCCATTGATTGCGTCCCATCCCATTGTTATGCTCGTCGCAGTGACATTTGTTACGCGCAGACCTGATGGAGTACTTACAGGAACAGCTAAACAAAACAATCACTACAAACATTCAAAATGTTCAAAGCGGCACCCCTAGTTTGAATTAACCCTCAGAGTCAGCCAATAGATCGGCGAAGATAGATGAAGAAAACGCATCAATTAAACAACGACTCCTTTGATAGAATAAGATCTACATACAAAAAAATGCAAGTCGTTATTACCGCAACCGGCTGCTGCCAGCTCATCTGAGTTATCTGAGCAGTCTCGAGCCAAATCGCAAGTTCTGTTTTTTGAGATGCACTGACCGCTTTCAACACATGTAAAGTCACTATCTTGACAAGTAACTAAAAAGAAAGAAACGTAAAAATAGAAAAAGAGCATTACAAAGGCTACACTGCACAGTTTGCAAATCAATCCAGGCTCAATTGAGCAGTTTCTGTGTGCACTGTCAGCTCGGGGCGACACCAACATTGCAGTAGGGCTTTAGAGGCGCATCTCTGACTGCGAAACCAAAAAGAAAACGGGGACTTTATGAAAACGTGAAAAGCTGCGTCAGAATTCGGTGCCTCTGCAGACTCTTCTGCCGTGTAAAATGAATGGTCTTTACCACTCATTTTACACGGCATGCAAAAGCAGCGCCTGCGCAGGTCGTAGCAACGCTTTAAACCTGCAGCGCTGAAGGTAAAGACTTCTGCTTGCAATGTAACAAAATGCATTGACGCTCTGAAACTCACCCCTATCCGCTGTTCTGAACACGTTTGTGATTAGCTGTCCCAAAGTCATTTGAGAATCATAAACATAGACGGTGTATCGGTAAGAAGTGGCGGCCTTCAAGTTTGTAAGAGTTACAGACAGCTCTGATGACAAAGTAGAATTCACACAACTTGTGAGCCCATCCAGATCGCAATAAGATACAATGTATTGGAAAGTGGATGGCTCCTCGCCATCTGTAGGTGGTGGAGGCGACCAAGATATTCTAACTGAAGTGGTTTCAAAGTACTTTACCGGAACGATTGTCACATTGCGAACAGCGCCGATCGAGCCTAGAAACAAACGTTTTAAAAAGAAATCAAACTCATCGCTCTCTACAAAACGCGCCCTTTGCTTGGCGCTATCCCTGACAAGCGAAAAGAACTTGTCTACGCTCAACCTAGCTTTTTAAAAAAGACCAACTTGCAACGCATGCTTGCGACACGCTGCCAAGTGTTGATTAGCAACGCTTAGTAAAATACAAAGGACGCTTAGTAAAATACAAAGGACGTTGGCAGCCTTATTCATATGTAAACAAGCGTCTGGACAGGTTTTCTGTTACTGACAAAAGAGCAGTTATTAAAACCTTGGGTGGTTCGAGAAGTTCATAGCAGCGCTTTGCTGCAAAACAACGAACCACCTCCGTGCAGGTGAGCTACGTCTCATGCTGCATTACGTTAGCAATGCATCACGAAATGTAGCTCACCTATGCTTAAACGTTAGGAGATGTTAACTCCTCTTCAAGCCACGGCCATTCCAGAACTGCTCGAAGTCGTTATTAATGAAGCATCTAGCAAAAAAAAAACTCATTCAACAATTTGCGGCACTTCACGAAACATCCGCCCCAGAACAAAACAACATAGCATAAACACCTGAAGTCTGCAGCATTACACCGTAAGAACCGCTGTAAGGACCATCTCCTGACGGGTTGACCGCTTTTCCTTTGAAAAAGTAAAAGACACCAGTAGACAAACCCGTAAAGTTAACACTCAGTGTACTGACAGAAGGCTGTAAATTTATGTTGTCCACCCTTTGCTCAACGCTGGTGTTCGTGTTGATAAACGAGTAGTACTGCACTCTCTCCGACGGATCCTTTATCACTGAGAAGAAAATGGCAATGGAGCTGGAGTCTAAAGCTACTATCGAATCAATTAACGGTGCTGACGTGGGCAACGCTAAAGAAAACAAGCAACAGCACATCAGATTATTGCCTGCAAATGCATCACCGCTTAATCAACGAGATCTTGCAGAAACTTAAACACTTAAATTTCAACTTACAGCAAGACGCTGAAAGCGTTTCGTCTGACTTATCCGCACAATCAAATATTCCGTTGCACAACCGTTCGTTCATCACGCAACTCTTGTCTTGAACACAAGTGAACTGTGTAGCCGGATCGCAAGTAGCTAAACAAAGAAAGCATTTTGTCACTTTCTGGAACTGGCGCTCGCCGTTTTGCTAACGCGCACCAGTCAAAAGAGAAAGCTTTCTCCTATGCAGCCGCTAGCTGAAAAAGCCAAACTTAGCGATTACACTGTTTAAACAGAACTTAGGGGAAAAAAAAACAAACCTTGAGAAGCTGTCCTAAACACGCCGTCTTTCAATGTACCCAACTTCGACGTTGACGAGGCAACAGCTCGCAATGAATACTGGTACAAACTGTTTGCCTTCAAGCCTGACAGCCGGACTCGCAGCACGCTGCTGTTCGTTGTTAGATTTAGGCAAGTAGTGAGAACGTTCAATTCGCAATACGTCACAACGTATGCCAAACTGCTTGCATTGTAACCAACAAGTGCACTAGGAGGGCCCCATTGCAGCAACACTGATGTTTGCTCAGAGTAAAGCGTTGGCGTAACTACTACATCGGATACCTCTCCTACGACACCTAAAGAGTCAAGCGAAATACAGCTGAGTACCGCCTTCGACTATGTAATGTCCTCGACTTCAAGAAATAATCAGACACAGAACAATGAGACGACGTGCGTCTAACTGCGCACTTTTAAGCAGCCAAAAACCTATAAAAGCATTAAACAAACAGCATTCAGAAATACCTGCGCTTGTGTTCACTGTCACATTACTCGACCATGGTCCGGCGCCGCTAGGATTTACTGCTCTTACTCTGAACACGTACACGGAATCCGGGCTAAGTCCCCCGAAAATAACACTTTTAGGCCCATTTTGGCCAACGTCTTGATTAACCCTTAGAATAACCTCCGTCCCCACCAGTTGACACTCGTAGCTAGTTAGCCTATCTTGCGGAACGCCATTGATTGCGTCCCATCCCATTGTTATGCTCGTCGCAGTGACATTTGTTACGCGCAGACCTGATGGAGTACTTACAGGAACAGCTAAACAAAACAATCACTACAAACATTCAAAATGTTCAAAGCGGCACCCCTAGTTTGAATTAACCCTCAGAGTCAGCCAATAGATCGGCGAAGATAGATGAAGAAAACGCATCAATTAAACAACGACTCCTTTGATAGAATAAGATCTACATACAAAAAAATGCAAGTCGTTATTACCGCAACCGGCTGCTGCCAGCTCATCTGAGTTATCTGAGCAGTCTCGAGCCAAATCGCAAGTTCTGTTTTTTGAGATGCACTGACCGCTTTCAACACATGTAAAGTCACTATCTTGACAAGTAACTAAAAAGAAAGAAACGTAAAAATAGAAAAAGAGCATTACAAAGGCTACACTGCACAGTTTGCAAATCAATCCAGGCTCAATTGAGCAGTTTCTGTGTGCACTGTCAGCTCGGGGCGACACCAACATTGCAGTAGGGCTTTAGAGGCGCATCTCTGACTGCGAAACCAAAAAGAAAACGGGGACTTTATGAAAACGTGAAAAGCTGCGTCAGAATTCGGTGCCTCTGCAGACTCTTCTGCCGTGTAAAATGAATGGTCTTTACCACTCATTTTACACGGCATGCAAAAGCAGCGCCTGCGCAGGTCGTAGCAACGCTTTAAACCTGCAGCGCTGAAGGTAAAGACTTCTGCTTGCAATGTAACAAAATGCATTGACGCTCTGAAACTCACCCCTATCCGCTGTTCTGAACACGTTTGTGATTAGCTGTCCCAAAGTCATTTGAGAATCATAAACATAGACGGTGTATCGGTAAGAAGTGGCGGCCTTCAAGTTTGTAAGAGTTACAGACAGCTCTGATGACAAAGTAGAATTCACACAACTTGTGAGCCCATCCAGATCGCAATAAGATACAATGTATTGGAAAGTGGATGGCTCCTCGCCATCTGTAGGTGGTGGAGGCGACCAAGATATTCTAACTGAAGTGGTTTCAAAGTACTTTACCGGAACGATTGTCACATTGCGAACAGCGCCGATCGAGCCTAGAAACAAACGTTTTAAAAAGAAATCAAACTCATCGCTCTCTACAAAACGCGCCCTTTGCTTGGCGCTATCCCTGACAAGCGAAAAGAACTTGTCTACGCTCAACCTAGCTTTTTAAAAAAGACCAACTTGCAACGCATGCTTGCGACACGCTGCCAAGTGTTGATTAGCAACGCTTAGTAAAATACAAAGGACGCTTAGTAAAATACAAAGGACGTTGGCAGCCTTATTCATATGTAAACAAGCGTCTGGACAGGTTTTCTGTTACTGACAAAAGAGCAGTTATTAAAACCTTGGGTGGTTCGAGAAGTTCATAGCAGCGCTTTGCTGCAAAACAACGAACCACCTCCGTGCAGGTGAGCTACGTCTCATGCTGCATTACGTTAGCAATGCATCACGAAATGTAGCTCACCTATGCTTAAACGTTAGGAGATGTTAACTCCTCTTCAAGCCACGGCCATTCCAGAACTGCTCGAAGTCGTTATTAATGAAGCATCTAGCAAAAAAAAAACTCATTCAACAATTTGCGGCACTTCACGAAACATCCGCCCCAGAACAAAACAACATAGCATAAACACCTGAAGTCTGCAGCATTACACCGTAAGAACCGCTGTAAGGACCATCTCCTGACGGGTTGACCGCTTTTCCTTTGAAAAAGTAAAAGACACCAGTAGACAAACCCGTAAAGTTAACACTCAGTGTACTGACAGAAGGCTGTAAATTTATGTTGTCCACCCTTTGCTCAACGCTGGTGTTCGTGTTGATAAACGAGTAGTACTGCACTCTCTCCGACGGATCCTTTATCACTGAGAAGAAAATGGCAATGGAGCTGGAGTCTAAAGCTACTATCGAATCAATTAACGGTGCTGACGTGGGCAACGCTAAAGAAAACAAGCAACAGCACATCAGATTATTGCCTGCAAATGCATCACCGCTTAATCAACGAGATCTTGCAGAAACTTAAACACTTAAATTTCAACTTACAGCAAGACGCTGAAAGCGTTTCGTCTGACTTATCCGCACAATCAAATATTCCGTTGCACAACCGTTCGTTCATCACGCAACTCTTGTCTTGAACACAAGTGAACTGTGTAGCCGGATCGCAAGTAGCTAAACAAAGAAAGCATTTTGTCACTTTCTGGAACTGGCGCTCGCCGTTTTGCTAACGCGCACCAGTCAAAAGAGAAAGCTTTCTCCTATGCAGCCGCTAGCTGAAAAAGCCAAACTTAGCGATTACACTGTTTAAACAGAACTTAGGGGAAAAAAAAACAAACCTTGAGAAGCTGTCCTAAACACGCCGTCTTTCAATGTACCCAACTTCGACGTTGACGAGGCAACAGCTCGCAATGAATACTGGTACAAACTGTTTGCCTTCAAGCCTGACAGCCGGACTCGCAGCACGCTGCTGTTCGTTGTTAGATTTAGGCAAGTAGTGAGAACGTTCAATTCGCAATACGTCACAACGTATGCCAAACTGCTTGCATTGTAACCAACAAGTGCACTAGGAGGGCCCCATTGCAGCAACACTGATGTTTGCTCAGAGTAAAGCGTTGGCGTAACTACTACATCGGATACCTCTCCTACGACACCTAAAGAGTCAAGCGAAATACAGCTGAGTACCGCCTTCGACTATGTAATGTCCTCGACTTCAAGAAATAATCAGACACAGAACAATGAGACGACGTGCGTCTAACTGCGCACTTTTAAGCAGCCAAAAACCTATAAAAGCATTAAACAAACAGCATTCAGAAATACCTGCGCTTGTGTTCACTGTCACATTACTCGACCATGGTCCGGCGCCGCTAGGATTTACTGCTCTTACTCTGAACACGTACACGGAATCCGGGCTAAGTCCCCCGAAAATAACACTTTTAGGCCCATTTTGGCCAACGTCTTGATTAACCCTTAGAATAACCTCCGTCCCCACCAGTTGACACTCGTAGCTAGTTAGCCTATCTTGCGGAACGCCATTGATTGCGTCCCATCCCATTGTTATGCTCGTCGCAGTGACATTTGTTACGCGCAGACCTGATGGAGTACTTACAGGAACAGCTAAACAAAACAATCACTACAAACATTCAAAATGTTCAAAGCGGCACCCCTAGTTTGAATTAACCCTCAGAGTCAGCCAATAGATCGGCGAAGATAGATGAAGAAAACGCATCAATTAAACAACGACTCCTTTGATAGAATAAGATCTACATACAAAAAAATGCAAGTCGTTATTACCGCAACCGGCTGCTGCCAGCTCATCTGAGTTATCTGAGCAGTCTCGAGCCAAATCGCAAGTTCTGTTTTTTGAGATGCACTGACCGCTTTCAACACATGTAAAGTCACTATCTTGACAAGTAACTAAAAAGAAAGAAACGTAAAAATAGAAAAAGAGCATTACAAAGGCTACACTGCACAGTTTGCAAATCAATCCAGGCTCAATTGAGCAGTTTCTGTGTGCACTGTCAGCTCGGGGCGACACCAACATTGCAGTAGGGCTTTAGAGGCGCATCTCTGACTGCGAAACCAAAAAGAAAACGGGGACTTTATGAAAACGTGAAAAGCTGCGTCAGAATTCGGTGCCTCTGCAGACTCTTCTGCCGTGTAAAATGAATGGTCTTTACCACTCATTTTACACGGCATGCAAAAGCAGCGCCTGCGCAGGTCGTAGCAACGCTTTAAACCTGCAGCGCTGAAGGTAAAGACTTCTGCTTGCAATGTAACAAAATGCATTGACGCTCTGAAACTCACCCCTATCCGCTGTTCTGAACACGTTTGTGATTAGCTGTCCCAAAGTCATTTGAGAATCATAAACATAGACGGTGTATCGGTAAGAAGTGGCGGCCTTCAAGTTTGTAAGAGTTACAGACAGCTCTGATGACAAAGTAGAATTCACACAACTTGTGAGCCCATCCAGATCGCAATAAGATACAATGTATTGGAAAGTGGATGGCTCCTCGCCATCTGTAGGTGGTGGAGGCGACCAAGATATTCTAACTGAAGTGGTTTCAAAGTACTTTACCGGAACGATTGTCACATTGCGAACAGCGCCGATCGAGCCTAGAAACAAACGTTTTAAAAAGAAATCAAACTCATCGCTCTCTACAAAACGCGCCCTTTGCTTGGCGCTATCCCTGACAAGCGAAAAGAACTTGTCTACGCTCAACCTAGCTTTTTAAAAAAGACCAACTTGCAACGCATGCTTGCGACACGCTGCCAAGTGTTGATTAGCAACGCTTAGTAAAATACAAAGGACGCTTAGTAAAATACAAAGGACGTTGGCAGCCTTATTCATATGTAAACAAGCGTCTGGACAGGTTTTCTGTTACTGACAAAAGAGCAGTTATTAAAACCTTGGGTGGTTCGAGAAGTTCATAGCAGCGCTTTGCTGCAAAACAACGAACCACCTCCGTGCAGGTGAGCTACGTCTCATGCTGCATTACGTTAGCAATGCATCACGAAATGTAGCTCACCTATGCTTAAACGTTAGGAGATGTTAACTCCTCTTCAAGCCACGGCCATTCCAGAACTGCTCGAAGTCGTTATTAATGAAGCATCTAGCAAAAAAAAAACTCATTCAACAATTTGCGGCACTTCACGAAACATCCGCCCCAGAACAAAACAACATAGCATAAACACCTGAAGTCTGCAGCATTACACCGTAAGAACCGCTGTAAGGACCATCTCCTGACGGGTTGACCGCTTTTCCTTTGAAAAAGTAAAAGACACCAGTAGACAAACCCGTAAAGTTAACACTCAGTGTACTGACAGAAGGCTGTAAATTTATGTTGTCCACCCTTTGCTCAACGCTGGTGTTCGTGTTGATAAACGAGTAGTACTGCACTCTCTCCGACGGATCCTTTATCACTGAGAAGAAAATGGCAATGGAGCTGGAGTCTAAAGCTACTATCGAATCAATTAACGGTGCTGACGTGGGCAACGCTAAAGAAAACAAGCAACAGCACATCAGATTATTGCCTGCAAATGCATCACCGCTTAATCAACGAGATCTTGCAGAAACTTAAACACTTAAATTTCAACTTACAGCAAGACGCTGAAAGCGTTTCGTCTGACTTATCCGCACAATCAAATATTCCGTTGCACAACCGTTCGTTCATCACGCAACTCTTGTCTTGAACACAAGTGAACTGTGTAGCCGGATCGCAAGTAGCTAAACAAAGAAAGCATTTTGTCACTTTCTGGAACTGGCGCTCGCCGTTTTGCTAACGCGCACCAGTCAAAAGAGAAAGCTTTCTCCTATGCAGCCGCTAGCTGAAAAAGCCAAACTTAGCGATTACACTGTTTAAACAGAACTTAGGGGAAAAAAAAACAAACCTTGAGAAGCTGTCCTAAACACGCCGTCTTTCAATGTACCCAACTTCGACGTTGACGAGGCAACAGCTCGCAATGAATACTGGTACAAACTGTTTGCCTTCAAGCCTGACAGCCGGACTCGCAGCACGCTGCTGTTCGTTGTTAGATTTAGGCAAGTAGTGAGAACGTTCAATTCGCAATACGTCACAACGTATGCCAAACTGCTTGCATTGTAACCAACAAGTGCACTAGGAGGGCCCCATTGCAGCAACACTGATGTTTGCTCAGAGTAAAGCGTTGGCGTAACTACTACATCGGATACCTCTCCTACGACACCTAAAGAGTCAAGCGAAATACAGCTGAGTACCGCCTTCGACTATGTAATGTCCTCGACTTCAAGAAATAATCAGACACAGAACAATGAGACGACGTGCGTCTAACTGCGCACTTTTAAGCAGCCAAAAACCTATAAAAGCATTAAACAAACAGCATTCAGAAATACCTGCGCTTGTGTTCACTGTCACATTACTCGACCATGGTCCGGCGCCGCTAGGATTTACTGCTCTTACTCTGAACACGTACACGGAATCCGGGCTAAGTCCCCCGAAAATAACACTTTTAGGCCCATTTTGGCCAACGTCTTGATTAACCCTTAGAATAACCTCCGTCCCCACCAGTTGACACTCGTAGCTAGTTAGCCTATCTTGCGGAACGCCATTGATTGCGTCCCATCCCATTGTTATGCTCGTCGCAGTGACATTTGTTACGCGCAGACCTGATGGAGTACTTACAGGAACAGCTAAACAAAACAATCACTACAAACATTCAAAATGTTCAAAGCGGCACCCCTAGTTTGAATTAACCCTCAGAGTCAGCCAATAGATCGGCGAAGATAGATGAAGAAAACGCATCAATTAAACAACGACTCCTTTGATAGAATAAGATCTACATACAAAAAAATGCAAGTCGTTATTACCGCAACCGGCTGCTGCCAGCTCATCTGAGTTATCTGAGCAGTCTCGAGCCAAATCGCAAGTTCTGTTTTTTGAGATGCACTGACCGCTTTCAACACATGTAAAGTCACTATCTTGACAAGTAACTAAAAAGAAAGAAACGTAAAAATAGAAAAAGAGCATTACAAAGGCTACACTGCACAGTTTGCAAATCAATCCAGGCTCAATTGAGCAGTTTCTGTGTGCACTGTCAGCTCGGGGCGACACCAACATTGCAGTAGGGCTTTAGAGGCGCATCTCTGACTGCGAAACCAAAAAGAAAACGGGGACTTTATGAAAACGTGAAAAGCTGCGTCAGAATTCGGTGCCTCTGCAGACTCTTCTGCCGTGTAAAATGAATGGTCTTTACCACTCATTTTACACGGCATGCAAAAGCAGCGCCTGCGCAGGTCGTAGCAACGCTTTAAACCTGCAGCGCTGAAGGTAAAGACTTCTGCTTGCAATGTAACAAAATGCATTGACGCTCTGAAACTCACCCCTATCCGCTGTTCTGAACACGTTTGTGATTAGCTGTCCCAAAGTCATTTGAGAATCATAAACATAGACGGTGTATCGGTAAGAAGTGGCGGCCTTCAAGTTTGTAAGAGTTACAGACAGCTCTGATGACAAAGTAGAATTCACACAACTTGTGAGCCCATCCAGATCGCAATAAGATACAATGTATTGGAAAGTGGATGGCTCCTCGCCATCTGTAGGTGGTGGAGGCGACCAAGATATTCTAACTGAAGTGGTTTCAAAGTACTTTACCGGAACGATTGTCACATTGCGAACAGCGCCGATCGAGCCTAGAAACAAACGTTTTAAAAAGAAATCAAACTCATCGCTCTCTACAAAACGCGCCCTTTGCTTGGCGCTATCCCTGACAAGCGAAAAGAACTTGTCTACGCTCAACCTAGCTTTTTAAAAAAGACCAACTTGCAACGCATGCTTGCGACACGCTGCCAAGTGTTGATTAGCAACGCTTAGTAAAATACAAAGGACGCTTAGTAAAATACAAAGGACGTTGGCAGCCTTATTCATATGTAAACAAGCGTCTGGACAGGTTTTCTGTTACTGACAAAAGAGCAGTTATTAAAACCTTGGGTGGTTCGAGAAGTTCATAGCAGCGCTTTGCTGCAAAACAACGAACCACCTCCGTGCAGGTGAGCTACGTCTCATGCTGCATTACGTTAGCAATGCATCACGAAATGTAGCTCACCTATGCTTAAACGTTAGGAGATGTTAACTCCTCTTCAAGCCACGGCCATTCCAGAACTGCTCGAAGTCGTTATTAATGAAGCATCTAGCAAAAAAAAAACTCATTCAACAATTTGCGGCACTTCACGAAACATCCGCCCCAGAACAAAACAACATAGCATAAACACCTGAAGTCTGCAGCATTACACCGTAAGAACCGCTGTAAGGACCATCTCCTGACGGGTTGACCGCTTTTCCTTTGAAAAAGTAAAAGACACCAGTAGACAAACCCGTAAAGTTAACACTCAGTGTACTGACAGAAGGCTGTAAATTTATGTTGTCCACCCTTTGCTCAACGCTGGTGTTCGTGTTGATAAACGAGTAGTACTGCACTCTCTCCGACGGATCCTTTATCACTGAGAAGAAAATGGCAATGGAGCTGGAGTCTAAAGCTACTATCGAATCAATTAACGGTGCTGACGTGGGCAACGCTAAAGAAAACAAGCAACAGCACATCAGATTATTGGCTGTTTTATATATACAATATTAGGAAGTAGTTTTAGCAACATATATACAAATTGATGTTATTATGTATTCTTTTTATTCGTTAATTATTCAACGGTATTGATTGTTTTATTTTTGTTATGTTATGTTCATCTTAAGATTCTTTTCCGTATTTGAATTCCTTGTGATAATATTTTTCCAGCTAACTTATTTTTCGCTGAAATTTATTTTTTTGTTAGTCAATTTGAAAAAGGTAATCTGCTATTGATAATTCTTTTGAAGATTATTTACGAGAGAGAACTTTTTATATAGATTGCGAAATTTTATTTTTTTATTTGAAACTAAGACAATAATGTTTTGATAACGTTTTTAGTTTCTAAAGCCGTCGACGGACTGGTGCTTCTATAGCCGTCAAAGCGTACTTCACTTATTAGAATTACAGCAATAGCCACAACCTATTTAAAAGTGCTGAATCAATCAAAGTTAAGTTTATTTAAGCAGAAAAAGTAAAACTATACTTCTTATATTCTAGAAATTACAAAAACATATGATGTAAGTTTTCAAACTTCGCTTGTTCCTACTGTCCGTCAATGTACTATTATTCTAAAAATTACAAAAGCATATGGTGTTAATTTTCGAACTTTACTTGTTCCTGTCCGTCAATTTTTTTAAAAGTAATCAGTTTGTCGTGAAATTTTGTCTTCATTTATTTGGAATGTAATTTTTTACTATAATTGAAAACTTTGAGATATTACGACACTAAAAAAATCAAATCTCTTCGTTTGAAACGAAATTAAAATCTTTTTGAAGTTTTTATTGGAATGTAATTTTTTACTATAATTGAAAACTTTGAGATATTACGACACTAAAAAAATCAAATCTCTTCGTTTGAAACGAAATTAAAATCTTTTGGAAGTTTTTTCTAATAATCTTACAACATGATGCAGCAGCAGTTTCATCTGATTTATCAGCACAATCAAACACACCATTGCATATACTTGATTTTAACACACATGATTGGTCTTGAACACATGTGTAATAAGTATCAGGATTGCATGAAGCTATATTTATAGAAAGTAAGAATTATTACAAATATAAAAGTTTTATAAGCAAAATAAGCTCAAATTATTTGATGATTTTTTTCATATGGGAAAATAAAGTAATCAGAATATAATTGATGGGTATTTTCTTAATTTTATATTTGAAAAATCTTAAATCTAAAAGAATGCTTTTCAAAAAATACTCACATCTTTTGCTTGCACTTTATACATCAGAGTAAAATTAATTCATATAACTAGGTATAACTTTATATTTTGAATCAAAGATGGATTTTTTTTTCTTTTAAGCAGAAAAAAGTAGGTAAAAAATTACATTCGAAGCTTTTATAACACTTTTTTACGTATAAATTGTGTTAATACATTTCATATTTTTAAAAATAAATTTATAAACTTTTATCAAAATTAACAGCAATAAAAATTAATTTTTTTAGTTTGTATAACCAATACTTTTTATTAAAAAACAAAATGAAATTAAAATACCTCTCAAAGCAGTTTGAAAAATATTTCCTGTGGGTACTCCAACTTTTACCCCGACTACATTTTTTGCAATAGGAGTTATAGTGAAGTTATAAATATAATTTGATTTCAGATTTGATAACTCAATTCTTAATGTACTGCTATTCATGGATAAGTTTGTACATGCTGTTAATGCATTTAGTTCGCAATATGTCAAAAAGTATGTTAAACTATTTATTGTATACCCAACAATATCAATAGGAGGACTCCATTCTAGCAGAACAGATGAGTTTTCAAAGAAAGGTTTCGGTGAAGCTTTTATACTTGTAACTTTACCAAGAACTCCTATGTATAAAAATAAAAGAAATATTATAAGCACAAATTTTATTTAAATCACATAATACAAAAATAAAAGTAAACATCAATAACATAGATAATCAAAGCCATTATAAGTAAAATTCATAATGGCTTTAATTATTTTTATTTGAAAACAACATTTACCTGAACTGGTAAAGGCAGTTACAAAACTTGAATATTGTCCAGGACCACTGAGGTTAATTGCTCGCACTCGAAATTTATATAAAGATTCAGGGAAAAGGCCAGTAAATGTGACGCTTACAAGACCATCACTCTGACCAATAGTTATTATGTACCCATACCCACCAACTGCTGCTAATAACTGACATTGGTAACCTGTTATACGATCTTCTGGTTTATCATTAATAGCATCCCATTCTATAGTAACATTTGATGATGTTATACTCTTTACATGCAAGTTGGAAGGAATACTTGTAGGAGACTCTACGTGTTGAAACAATAAAAAAGATTTTGTTACATTTACTATAACTCAAATATAAAATATCATTTGTATATGAAAAGAGCTGCAATAAATTAATTTTTAAAAAAATGCAACAAAATATTATCAAAATAAAACTTTATTCAACCTAAAATAAGGAAAAAAATCAAATGAAATTGTAACAGAAATCTGGTTTTTAACATTGCTAAATCATATAATATTAAATTTAAACAAAAAAGGAAACAAAAACAAAAAAACAAAAAAATATTAAAATATTATAAATTTACAAATATAAATTGGAAATCTTGTTATAGCTAAATAAAAACAATTTTACTAACTTTATTTTCAATTACTTTACTTTTTATTATTTTGAAAAAACACTTTTTATAAAAGAAGTGATTTTTCTGCAACTTTTACAACTTTATAACTAATTTATGAAAAAGTTATTTTATTAAAAGGACTATAATGCTATCTCAGAAAAAGGTAAAAGAATGCATATTAATTGCTAATAGCCTACAAAGAATGACATATAACTACATAAATTGATTTAATAAATGTTGCATTTATCCTACCACATCCTGCGTTCAAACTTTCATCAGAGCCATCAGAACAATCTTGAAAAAAATCGCAAGTTTTACTTCTACTGATGCAAACTTGACTCTGTATACATTGATAGTCTGTATCAGGACATATTGCTGTAAGATATATTTATGTATGTATGTATGTGTGTGTATATATATATATATATATATATATATATATATATATATATATATATATATATATATATATATATATATATATATATATATATATATATATATATATGTATATATATATATATATATGTATATATATACACACACACACACACACACACACACACACACACACACACACACACACACACACATACATACTTATATGTAGTAATTATATTACATTCACAACGTTGTACCTTTAGACTAGTTACAGACTGCTTCGCGTATGTTAAAGAGAAGTAGAATGGAGCAAATGAAACGGGTTAAAAGGAAAGGTGGGAGGAGGGGGAGAGGGGAGGAGGGGGAGGAAGGGGAGGAGGGAAGGAGGGGGAGAATGGGGAGGGGGAAGAGGGTGTTTAGTGAAAGCTTCTTTATTCACCCCACCCCTTCTCTCTTTACATAAAAGATTAGAACTTTGATTATCAACTTTGGTAAAAAGTGAAAATAAGATACATATGAACACAAATTCTTTGTGGTAATCTCTGCGAATTTACTATATTGAACACAAAACTTAAAATACTCTTTTTTTTAACCGTTATGGGCTAACATCAATCTTTCACTTAGATGTTATCAATTGTTTAAATTTAAAATAAGACTAGTTACCAAGGATTAGCCACACTGTTAGCGTCATTATTGTCTGTTTTCGTAAATAATGAAAGTTGCATTACTGGAAGTCAATCTTATCAGTTTGTTCGATAGGGAAGTTTCTAATTTTTACAGAAAAAAAGGTTAAAAGAAACTTCGAAACTCACCCTGTGTAGTATATACCACATACCAAACAATGGCAACTGACAAAAAAATTTTCTCTTTCATGCCACTTTATACTTAAAACTAAAAGAAAGACGGTTTTTTATATTAAAATTAGATTGATGAATTTTCACGAACTGATTATACTGCGCTTTCTTCTATTGAAAGCTACTATCAACATCTCGGCTATTTTTAATGCTAAACCAAAAAGCTGGACACTTTCTAAACCAAATTTTGTTCGTTCTTTGAGTGGTTTTTAAGATAGAGAACACATACTAAAAAGTTTACGTTATAAAACAAGTTTATGGACTATCACAACATTTACACGCTTTAAAAATATCTGTATTGGAGATGTTAGCTACTATTGAAAAGTAATGATTGGTTTAGAAATTTTCTGATCTTCACTACTGCTTGTCATCAAATTAAAAAATAACAAAAAAAAGTTCTTATTTTCTCCCATTTTATTATCAAATATTCTCCTTCAAATTATATTTGAATTTCAATTATATCAGTTCAACCTGATCAAAAACAAACTATTACCTTCTATTTCCAAATATACGACAATGTGATCGTTTTGGTTGAATCACAAAACGAATTGTTTGATCGGGTTATGCAACGCTTCTTACGTATTCATCACGATTAGTGATTCTAAATCAATCTCATTATGTAAGTCTAATTAGTAATCAATATAAGGCCTGGCCATAACAGAAGCTGAGATCATTGGTGTTATTCTTTTCACTAATAGATATAATAAAAAATCCTAAATAACTAAAATACTTATCAGTATTCTTGATATCGCTTTTATAACAAAAATGTTGACATAAACTTTTCGGAATTTACTCCGTTATAAAATGATTATATCGTTGATCATATAAATGTTATAAAAAAATTTTCTTACCTTAATATTGAGCTAATTAACAATAAATATTGGCTATAGTTTTTTAGGTTTAATTGGTTCCTTTTGAATGACTCTTATTTCAAGGAATTAGTTAGCACAATTGACAGAATGTTATTGTTGTTCTCATGTTGCTGTTGGAGTACAGAATCACCATGGTTAAAAAGGAAAAATGGCTCTTGTTTTCGTGACACCTGAGCGTGTGTAAGAATACACCTAAAAAATATTTTTTTCGCTTCTTAAAAAATAAGTTCATTTAAATGAAAGGAAACTGATATGATCTACGTTTTTTAAAAATGGAAAATTTTTTTATTTTGCGAAGTTATTTTTTGATTTTTGCTTTCTTTTTATCTGCAGCTTCATTACAATAGATTTGATTTAAATCATGCAATAAAGCTTACTCTATATCTTCTGTTAAAGCTTTATGTTCAAAATTTTTCTTTTAAGCAGAGTAAAGTAAACCTGTTTTACCATTTTCTAGTGTTATTTACTACCTTTCGTTTGACTTTTCTTAAAATTTAGTATAACCTGATTTATTTTTTTGGAAAACGTTTTATGCTCTTTGTGGTCACACTGCTAACCCTAACGGACTTCCCTAGTTGACTGATCTTATAGATCCTACAAGAATCCTATGGGTTGAGTTGCACAAGTCCCTGCAAGACCTATAAGCATCCTTTTGAAGGATCTTGTAGGATTTAAAGGAATTCTTATAGGATAAGGTAAGATCTAAAAGAATATTTTAAAAGATCTTGAAGGATCAAAATAGGATTCTCATAGGATGCTGTAGGCTATTTAATTTTAGATTCGTAATAGGTAAGTTTAAGTTGGAATTAATATTTTCTTATTGAAATAAAATTTCATTCTGTGTAAAATAAATTTTGCACATTAAAAACTAAATAAATAGTATAGCAGACATTGTTTTTTTTTAGTACGTGTACTAAACATGTACATGTACCAAACAAAATGTAAACGTTTTTATAGATTAAACAGGATATACCTTGTTATAACAAATGAAAATGAAATTTTTATAACGAAATTGTTAAAAAAGCGCGTTTCTTAATTTCTCCTTTAATTATCTGAGTGAAGTTAAGAAACGCGCTTTTTTTTCATTTGTGAAAAAAAGTATATTTTACAGAATTAACATTAACAAAACAACTTTTCTGTTTTTACTTACGATCTTACGAATCCTTTAGGATATCCTAAAGGATAATATAAGAATATTGCCATCCTACAAGACTTATAAGTTTTCTGTAAGATAGTCAACTAGGGTTTAAACTACTAGTTGAACTTGAAAAATTACAATTTTGGCGCTTGGATTAATCGTTACCAAAAAAAATCTTCTGATTGAAAATTTATGACTACGTAGATTTCTCAGGAAATTAAAAATTGCCTGCATCATCATCAAAACACATCTTATGACACGCTTTATGAAGTACATATTTCCGAACTCCTACTCATTCCTTCTTTTACAATCTTGAACTACTGCTAGAATCTTATTTTTCGAACAACAAAATCATTAACAAAAAAAAAATAATCGATAAAAAAAAAAAAAATTAAAATTCCCTTCGTCTCAGTTTAAATAGTAGTCGAGTTAATCTCGCTGGGTCCAAATAAATTGGAATTCATTAAGTTTTGAATAGTACTTCTGAACAAATTTTTTATTGAAATTCTTTACTTTCTAAACTTATATCAGAAGATATATACTTTTACTGTTAAATTTACTCAAAATTAAACAGTGAAAATATACACCTAGGTATATAAAAAAAAAAACTTTATATTTAAATATTTCTATGAATGATAATCTGAACATCGAATAAATGCAGTCACTCTGGTAATTTCTATGAATGATAATCTGAACATCGAATAAATGCAGTCACTCTGGTCATTTCTTTTCCCGCCAGTTTTCTTTACGGACATACCTTTGATACCGGAGTAGGAAAATGAAACCAATTGAAACAAAATGTATGAATCCAGTTTGGAGTACGGTAATAAACTCTTTAAAACAATTTTTGTTTTCCGAAAACATAAATGATTTTTTGACTCACATTTTTAAAAATTCATTAACTTGATATAAAATAAGTAGTTTTTAATTATCGGATTTATTTTCATTTTGCATATTGTTAAGCTTCCGACAAAGATGGTATTGAGTACCCGTTTAGATATAATAAAACATGTATGAAGTCATTGCTTGAAAAGTGTAGCGACACTTAAATATGGAGGTTTAATTATTGAATCCATTTTACATATTAGTGTATCAATACCACTGACTTTCGCCGGTAAGCTAAGTTAGTTTAAACCTGAAGATTAAATTGTCACTCGTAATATGTTGAGCATTTTTCAGTCATATTTTTGTTCCTATCATAAAGTTTTGTATTAAACTCGGTCAATTTTACAAGTTTATGATAAACTTACTAAGCTTTTCACACGACTAATAACCTATTACCTTAATTTAAACAATTCCTTTTCTTTCATAAGGCCACTATAACATTATGGAACCATAGAGCACGTTTCTAAAACTTTTATCGAATCTTTGCAAATTAAATACTACTTACATAGTAAAAATTAAATACTACTTACATAGTAGACAATAAAAAGTTCCTTTTAAGGATAATTTAGAAAAAAAAAAAAAAAAAAGAAAAGAAAAGAAATGCTATTTCTTTAATAAATAATTTTCTCAAACGTACATTTGACACAAGTTTCACTAAGACAACTCAATAATATCACCGTCTTCGTTATTTACGACTCCTTTTTTAGAAGACAGTGATCTTCTGTAAAGCAAAGTACCTCCAACTCCTACAAGACTAGCTATTACAAAGAATCCAAAACTTAGACCCGCTTTCTGAGCTGAATTCCATCCAGACTTCATATTATCAAAACTACCAAAATAACTAAAGGTTAAATTTTCGTGTTGCATCGTAAAGTTTGATGCACTTGTAATGTTTTGTACAGGTATTGCCACACTTATTGCATATATTGTAGCTGCACCTAAAAAAAATGAGAAAAAAATATTCGCTGACAAGATATAAAAGATTTTTTTAAATCTTGAAACTTAATATATGACAAATAGAACGAATTCGAAAAGTGCTTACAAAATATTTTTGTCGGTTGGCGGAGCAAAACGAAACAGTTAAAAATAAACACTTCTCTTATTCCGTAATATGAATAAAAAAAGGAAGAATCAACAATAGTGTAAGTTATATATAATTTGTATACATGCTTGTTAAAAACAAGTTGCATTTTATTAAATGTTCGAGAATGCGAGAGTTTGTATAAAAGTAAAAAGTGTTCAAATCGATAAGAGAAAATGACGAGAAAAAAAAAAGTGTATCATATTATACACAAAAACCTACCCTTGATTTTTCTTTGATTCTCCCTTGATTTAGGAAATATCTGCGGATATATATAAAAAGATCGGTTGAGAAAATCTAGCAGAGATACTTTTTCGAGATTTTTATGAGCAGAGATCTTTAGAGAGAACTTTAGGGGAAGATTTTATGAGAAAATCTAAAAGAATTTCGGGAGAGACTTTTAAGAGAAAATCAAAAAGAGGTTTTTATTTGAAGATTTTTAAGGAAGAATTGGTAAGAGGTTTTTTTTTTGAAATTTTTAAAAAGAGATTTTTCAGAAAAGAGAAAAAGTTGATTAGTTAATTAAAAAGTGAGAAAAGTTTTAAAATAGAAAGACATTTTAGCCAAATGAGTCCAAAGATAAGAGAAAATTTTGAGTGACTATTAATCACATATTATCTGTTTTAATATAATATCTGTATTTATAAATATTCAGAAAAAAATCCGAGTTAAATATTTGAGAGCATTAAGTAAAACGAGAAGAACCATTAAAAAATATTATCATTTCATTTAGTTTTCGATTGAGGAATAACTATGTTGTTATTAAATAAATTAAGATTTTGTTTTTCAGCCTTACGTAACTCAAAAATGTTAGAAGTCTAAGAGTCTAACGTTACACGAACTGTATACAAACACGCACCCAAACAAGACTGAGGGCAACCCAAAACCCAAAAACCCTAAAGTAACAAAACAAAACAAACACAATCTCAAAAGACTATACACCATCAACCGCGCTATTTATATAAGGAATCTCCACCTTCACACGTCTCCACGCTAAACAAACAATTGCGCATGTAATCATCGCACTCAATAACAAAATTCTACGCTCTCAAAATATGAGAAAAGTCCTGTCAAAAACTTCCGCATTTTTCGTAAAAATAGTAAATTTCGTTACGTTTCGTTTTGTTAAGATGCTTCACGCAAACGATTACATCCGATATGATTCTATACTTACATCCTGTGGTCGTCAAGTTCAATAGGATGGACCATTTACTGTATCCAGAAAGATTCCTTGAACGCACTCGGAAAGAATAAAATGTCGCAGAACTTAAGTTGTTGAACGAAACAAGAATGGGTGGATAATACGCTTTCAACTCTTGGTAGACAGTTTTAACGTCATTGTTAACTAGATTCTCCACTTCGTACGACAAGACTCTTTCTTGCGGTTGAATGATTGCGTCAAACTGAACTGTAACAGAACTATCG
This sequence comes from Hydra viridissima, assembly GCF_058129835.1. Classification (NCBI taxonomy): domain Eukaryota; kingdom Metazoa; phylum Cnidaria; class Hydrozoa; order Anthoathecata; family Hydridae; genus Hydra; species Hydra viridissima. Next base: position 8,213,331 of record NW_028324310.1, read on the forward strand.
TTTTTCTCACTCATTTTGAAGCCAGTTATTTCAGAAGGAAGACCTATATAAAAAAATAATATAATAAAATATAAAAACCTAATGCCTCTTTAAACTTTTCTACAAATTCTTTGAGCCAATGTGAGTTGGCATTAAAATCGGTGACACGCGGGTTTGTTGCGACATTCTGCGCTGTACTTGACACGTAAAAATATAACATTTTAAAAACATTTCAGCGCAAAACGTAAAGTAGAAGGTTTCCTCACTGCAGTTGGCGTCGATTTTCTCGTCGCTACCGTCCACACAATCTACAATGTTGTTGCAGCAAAGACTTAACAGGACACACCCAGGAGAAGAAGTGCAGGCAAAATATTGAGGGGGACAGGAGTCTAAAAAGAATTTCGAAACGATGAGCTTACACTTTATGCAAATCAAACGATGTCTGACGACGTGCAGTTACAAACAAATACCTTTTTGCAATGTTTTGAATGCAGAAGAGGAAGCCAGAGAAGCGTTTGTTTCATCGTTTTCGTTGTATACGAAAATGGTGTACTGATACAAAAAATTGGGCGTCAGCCCACTAAAGCTAATATTAGCGTTCGTTGTTCTCGAAGAAAGGTTTTCACACGGAATGTTCAAGCTGCAAAGGAGCACACGATAGTATACCGCTTTGTTCCTCCCAAGGTTCAAAGGTGGTTTCCAAAACACCATGAAGCTGGTCGACTCCATATACTCCACCGGCTTTGCACTGTATTCTTGCACTGGACCAATTAACTCCACATCTAAAGGAGAATTCGAAGCAATTTTACAGCTCATTTGTAAATTCACATTGAGGTCATGTAACAGACAATAAATACCAATTATTATTCAAATTAACATTGTTTTCATGTAACATACAATAAATATCAACAGCATCAGTAAACAACTTCTTGCAGCATTTTTTTCATACTAACTAAACATTTTTCTTGTTAACAAAATTTTGTATTTTGGCTCACAAAAAACTTGTTGATACTTTTACAGTATAAAACAATCCAAGGAAAAATAACGACGAATTATCTTTCATCTGCAAAAAAAAAAAAAAAACTCACCAACTCTAACTGTTGTAATATTCAAAGAGTCTGACCATGGCCCAAATCCTGACGGGTTAATAGCTCTTACTCTGACAAAAAACATTTGGTTAGGACTAACACCAATGAATGTTGCATTAAGACTTTTGGTTGATGGAGCAAGCTGAGAAACATTAATAGCTTGGCTGCTAAAGCCAACAATTTCAACTTCATAACTCTGTATGCGCTCTTTTGGTGACTCAATGAGATTCCAAGTAACTTTTAATACCAAAGGAGTCTCTTCAACAAATGTTCCAATGGAAGGCTTGGAAACAGGAAGAGCTAAATCAATAAGCATAAAGTTTCTAACATATTGGCTCTTAGTTTCAAACCAATTTAACAGATTGATTGGTTAACTTACAGCACATAGCAGAACTAGTTTCATCTGATTCATCTTCACAATCAAATACACCATCACACAAACTAGCTTTTAACACACACCCTTTGTCTTTAACACAAGTAAAGTAAAGATCAGAATTGCATGTATCTAAACAAGTAACAAGACATACAAAAATTACATCATTTTGCATCCTCTTCTTAAATCTCATTAGATTGTAAAGTTTTCTCTAACCAATGTAGGAAAAATATTGTATAAATAATAAAAGTAAATCTCTTACTTTTTAGAAGAGTCTTAAAAGTGTCATTATTAGCATCACCAGAAATCATCTTGGAATCAAAAGGAGTGATGGTGTACATATATGAGGTGTTGGGTAACAAATTTTCAACAACAGCAAAAAGATCTCTAGTTAAGGTTGTATTTTTACAAGTTTGTGGTAAATTAAGTTCACAATATGTAACCAGGTACTTGAAATCCAATACATTATCCCCGTTGTCATTGATCGGAGCTTTCCAACTGAATTTGACAGACGAGCTTTCAAAATAGAGAACTGGCACAGCAGTCATGCTTCTAACCACACCAATGTGTACTAAAATTAAGAGTAAAAAAACATTCTGTAATAAATATATGAACTAATATTTTGTACTTAACTATAACAACAATTAGAATAACTTCTAATTGTAGTTATTGTTAAATGCAAAATATTAGTTAATTTCTAATATTACTACTAATAATTATAATAATAGTAGTTACCATATAACAATACTATTAAATATATTATATGTTATATGCTTTTTTTTTTAACATAAATTTATGACCAAGGACCAGGTCCTGCTGAATTGTGAGCTTGTGCTCTGAAGGAATATTGTTTGTTTTATAATAAAACCATTAAATATAAAATTCAAAGTAGGTGTATTTAAAGAAGATATATTTAAAGAAGATGCATTCAAAGAAGATGCATTTGAAAAAATGAAACAGCATTTTCCAATCATGGGGATTGTGTTAAAATTTTCCATGATGTAGCAAATGATTCTTTGAGGAAGATCATTAAGAACATTTACAGCTACTACAAGACTTTTATCATCGACATGTGTTATCCATGCAAATGTAGCTGTTGTAGTTGGTAAAGCAGGGCATATCATCAGTTCTTAATGATAAATACTTGAAAATCAAAAAAATATGATATAAGAAAAAGTATATACATCTATCAACAACTGCTTTTTAACCAATATAATTTTTATGTAATAGATATATTTAAGTAAAATTAAATTAAAAATCATACTGCACATTGCAGCAGCAGTTTCATCAGATTGATCAGCACAATCAAAACTACCATCACACATTTTCTCTATAAGCACACATCTTTTATCTTGAACACATGTGAACTGTGTTTGAGAATTACAAGCAGCTAAAAAAACAAACAACAATAACAACAAGTTTGTCAGAGACTTGGGAAACAGAGTATTAGCATAGCAAGAGCCTTCAGTATGAGTAAACTTTTGAATGCTGTTCTAAAAACTAAAGTTTCAAAAACAGTATTCCAACACTTTGATTTCAGTAGAATAGCAAAATCTTCTAAAAAATTCTACTGTTCTACTAATCTAATGTCACAGTCGGATTGCTGCTCATCCGAATTACACTTATAAATTACAATTTAGTTACATAAATGTTCTAGATAAAATAGTCATTATGTTCATAAAGAGTCACTTTAGATTATGCTAATTTTTTTTTAAATTTATCTTTACTTGTGTAAGCAATAACATCATTTGACCATGGTCCAGAACCACTAGGATTAATAGCTCTTACTCGAAATGTATAGGTAGTGTTTGGAATAAGTCCTGAAAAATCAGCACTTTTTGCTCCATTTTGACCAAAACTTTGTTCAACATATTGAGATAATTGAGATTCTATCAACTGACATTGGTAATTTGTTAAACGGTCTTTTGGAGCATCATTAATAGCATTCCACTCAAGTGTAATACTGTAGAGAGTTGCAAATTTTACATGCAAATTTGTTGGAATGCTCACAGGAACAGCTACAAATAAATAAATGAGAAACTAAAGAGTCAAGTTTAACATTGAACTTTTTACAAAAATACTTTAAAATGTCTTTTCATCAAAACATTACATTTTAAATACTTATCTTTAAAAATCATAGAAAAACAGAAACATTTACAAAAAAACTTTGGTTTCAAAAGCATAGTCTGAAGAACTATGTGGAAGAACTTTTGACATTAACACATTTTGAGGTGGTTTTCATTTGATGTCCTTCCCTGTAAAAAATTTAATCTTTGGGCTGTCCTTTGTATGATAATGTACCTTAACATCTCAACTCTTCTAAAGGTAAAGGAAACTTCTTAATTGCCTGTCTGAAGCCTATCAGAAATGACTTATCAATAACCTTATTCTCTTCCCAATAACCTTACAGTTTTAGTTACAAAGACACTCATCATTATTTTAATGTTCCACCTTCAGTTGCACAGAGTGAGTGATAGGGAGAGACACATTGCAGATAGAATTATATAAAGAAACAAAACAATTCACACTAGTTAATATTGTGTAATACTTTAGTAGAGTATAAAGATTCTTTCCTAAAGCTATGTAAATTGTGAACATTTTCTTGATTCTAACAAAATTATATAAAACAAAAGATTGGCTTCTAAATGAGCAGTAATTGTGTTGATCAACTTCTTTTTAGGAGTTCCTATGGAAATTTCATATGTAAAAATGAAGTGCCAGGGGCTTACCTTGATCCCTGAAAGACATCTTAAAATATATTTCTAATCCTTACATATCATCACATGCCTTCAAGGAATACTTGTTCAATCTTTTCTTGATAAATTATCCTCAGAAGTAGCAAAATACATTTGTTGAGTGCAACCTTGATGACATTTAATTTGATAGTCTTATGCACCTACTATTCACTATATCCCTGCTCAGCAATAAAACACTGAAATTTTGGTTTAAAATACCAATACTTATATAGCCATTTAGGGATTGTGGGACATTTTCAAAAAATTCTGAAAGATCATTGGAAACTTCTGGAATTTTCTAAAAGCTTTTGGAGAGTTTTTAAAGGTCTAAAATAATTTGGAAGTTTACTTAGCACTGCATGTAAATTATAAGCATTTTATAAAATAGACAAATGTCTTGTACTGACTACAAAACCAAAATATTTTGAACAGTAAGTGATAACAACCATGATCTTGATGATATAGATGGAGAAGTTGCATTCTCTGAACCTATTGCTTAATTGAAGCCCTTAACAAGCATAATTTTATGAACATGGTCTCAAGAGAGAATTAAATATATATATATATATATATATATATATATATATATATATATATATATATATATATATATATATATATATATATATATATACATATATATATATATATATACATATATATATATACATATATATATACATATATATATAAGGGCAATTCCACGCAAGTGACAGTCATAACATTTAATGCTCTTTTAGCGATTAAAAATTAACCAAGAATGCTATTTACATGAAAATTTCTAGAAATCTTAAATACTATTGTATAATTTAGTATGCAAAAGTTAAATCATTCAAGTGTTAAACTTATTTGAAAAATCAACTTAATGTAGCATGACGGTCATAACGCTTACTTTTTGACAAATCTAAACAAACAAACTTTGTCAATCTTTATGCAGCCATCTACACAGTGAAAAAAAAAATCCTTTGCTCTGTTCTTTAACTCCACATTGAACTTACAATATCGTGAGTTTCATAGTTTTTGCTTAAAGTTTTCTGAAAATTCTATTAAGTTTTATGTCGTGATGGTCGTAACAAAAGAGCCAAAAATAAAAAACAGCAAATAATGCAATGAATGACAATAAAAGATGAATGATTATAAAAACCTATTAAATTATGTTAAAAAATATGAATTTTATAACATTATCAAAGTTATCCATGATGTTTCTTCAATACTGGGATCGTTTTATTTGGAGTAGGCAACAAACGCTTAATGCTATTTATGCTCCCTGTTTTTTTTGTTTTCTTAGCTCTATTTAATACAACTCAATATCTAGAAGTATGTACTTTCATATGTCTCACAAATGTTTTGATTTTAAAAAAATATCTTAGAATAGTAAATTTTTTTTACTAATATATAAATTTTAAAATTGTTCCGCAACCCAATTATAAAATATTAGAGAATTTAGAAACCAAAAACTTTTCATTTTTTACTTACCAGAAATGCATTTTGGTAATATTTGTAACAGCTTTCACTTCTTCTATTTTATCACCTATTAAGGCCCATTTTAGATTAATATCATCTGTGTTGATAAGTCTAACATAAGTTTTGCACCCATTTGATGCTAAGAGAAAGTCTTTAGCGTTTAAGATGACCACTTCACGAGATTTTATGCTGTTCCAAACAAATCGCATTAATGACCCTCCTACTCCATCAACTGTTTCTTTACGGTGAGAAGTAGCAAAAAAGTTTCATTCTATACTTTGAAAATGATATTTCACAGACAAATGTTGTATGAATTTGGCCATGTATCTATTTTTGAATTGAGTGCATGGACCATCACTCCATAATATAACTTTTTTTTATATAATCAATGCCATAGAGGTTAAATATTTCACTTAAATATGTAGTAGTTTTACATATTGTTACAACTGATTTTGGCTCTAATTGGTAACAAAAGATAAGAACTGTAAGCAAGGTAATAGTTGACTGCAACCAATAAGCAGCTTGAACAGCATCCTGATAACCACATGTATAGTTTTGTGAATAATCAAAGTGTATCAAAATTTGGTCTGGTTCGAGATTTTCTTTTTGACTGCAATATTGCTCAGACTGGTGCTTTTTAGTGAGATGATGCTCAGTAAACTCTAGTAAATTGTCGCGGAAATCTTTAAAAATACCTTTTTATGTTTTTTTTTTATGTTGACTGAGTACACAGCGCTGATCTTCTTTAATCCACCAACTATAGGTGATTAAGGTATTCATGTCTCTGTTTTCAGGAAAAGAAACTCTCAATAGTTTACTATTATAGTTTTATTAGTTACTCATAGTTTCAAAAAAAACTTTAACAAGTTTAGTAGTAAGATGAATAAACAAACTGCAAATTAAACAATAAACAAAACTGGTTTATATTATAGCTTGGTTTAAATGATATAAATCGTTTGAAATGAATTAAATTGTTTATGGTTAATTTTTTTTTAAGTCAAGAAGCCACGATGGGAAAACAAACATGTCGTGATGGTCGTAAAGTAATTAGTAACATGCTGAAATGGTAATCTAAAACACTTTAATGTTTTTTTTTTTAAATGATGATATAATATGTATAAGTATCTTTACTTTTACCATGGTTCTAGTTTGATACGAAGCATAGAAAAAACTTTCCAACTTTATTTTGTGACGGTTGTAACGTCTTGTTTTCATTAATATGCTCTTCTTATAGACCTAGTTAGAGTTCATTTTTATAAAAAATATTATGCATAATGTTTAATTTTGCCTTTTAGTCAAACTTAGAAGTAAAAGTTATTTAAAAAAACAATACTGAAACTTTTTTCAACGCTTCACAACATGACTATATATAAACATCAAAAAATGCTCATATAACTTTAAAAGTATGTTATAGAATGATAAAATGATTTTTTTAATAAATTTTTTTCTTAATAGTATTCTTAAATAGTTGGAAAATAAATTTAATCAAGTTATTATGTCGCCGTGAAATTTATATATATATATATATATATATATATATATATATATATATATATATATATATATATATATATATATATATATATATATATATATTTGCCAACATTTTATCTGTTTCAGCTGTAGAAGCCTTTTACACTGTACTGATAGTAAGCAAATAGTCATCTGAATCTTTAATGATAGTCATGGTAACAGTTATTTAATTCTGTCTTAAAAGTAGTTTTATTCCTTTTTTAATTTTAAATAAGTTTCCTTAAGAATACTTTTTCTCTATGGAACATTTGCTTCAACTTTGCTGTATTTCTTTCAATTACTATGATAAGAGAATATAAAGAACAATAAGTAAACATTTAGGGTACTTTGTGGACTGTCCTACTAAATCTATATACATATGCTACTAAATAATTTTTGTGTTTGTATATAATTAGCCATATTATGATTAATGGTCCATTCTTTTAATAAACTAACTATTAAAATAAATTTTTAAAAACACATTCTTCCTTGATAATTTATCGTAATAGTTAAAATATTAATATATTTTGAAAAATATTTTTTATAAATTTGAAATAATTATTTCATAATTCCAATTGCTAAGTAATAAACAATTTTAAAACTATTAAAGAGTAAAAATCCTGCCAAATTTTTTATTCTTAACCTCATATGTAATATAGAAATGATAGAAATCAGAACCAAAGGTATACTTTTAAAGAATATATTATACAAAGAATAAAGCATAAAAATTACTCAATAACTATGCTCACCACAACCAGCCTCAATTTTTTCATCAGAATTATCTGAGCAATCCTGAAGCAAATTGCAAGTTCGATTTTTAAAAACACACTGAGGAATGACAACACATGAAAAGTAATCTTCTGTGCATGTTGCTAAAATAATAGATTTTACAGAAGTATGGTGTGTACAAACAAAACCAATGTGTAAATTTTTGCTATATTTACTAACATTAGACAGTCAATCTTAACCATATTGTTGAGATTGACTTTCCCATGAGATTGCAATTACTTTAACAGATTGGATTATCCAGCTCTTTTAAATAAAAATATTGATAAAAATTTATAACAAATAATGGTTTTATAATGTAATGGTAAGAAAAATTTAACTAGATATTACTGTTATTTTTATTAAAGTCATTTTTTAAGTTAAGCTTATTTAAGTCAGTTCTTACACCAGTTACACAAATTTATTCTAAATGAAAAAAAAAATTCAATTATTTCACTTTCAAAAATAATGGGGTACAAAATTGAGCTAAGATTGAGTACTGTTAAAAACCTGGTGATTAGATTGGTTACTGTTAAAAACCTGAAAAATGAATGATTTGAGTAATATCTAAATTTTATTTAACTTTAAGTTGATGAAAAAGAAAATTCAAATTGTTATATTGTAAGAAAAATAATTATTTTCCAAAACTAATACTGTTTACACATTGCACATGATGCATAAATGAATTTTAACTTTGTAGTCTAAATTCTTTTATGCTTCAACTCACCTATTTCTGATGTTTTAAATATATTTGTAATATGTTGCACCAAATTCATATGAGAATCGAAAACATAAATTGTGTACTGGTAAAGGTTGGCAGCCTTCAAATTTGTAAGAGTTACAGAGAGCTCTGAAAACAATGTAGTATTTACACATGTTTTAAGTTTATTCAATTCACAATAAGAAATAAGGTACTGGCAGATAGGCAGATTTTGATCTTTTGTAAGTTGTGGAGGTGACCAAGATATTTTAATTGAAGTCGTTTCAAAGTATTTGACTGGAAGGGTTGTTACATTGAATACTTCACCAATCAAGCCTAGAAAACAATTTAAAAAAAAAAAATGAAAACAAAAAAAAAAATTCTTTTAACAAAATCAGAAACTTTATCCAAGATATTTAATTCAACAATTAATATGGCATTACTTACATTAGTACCGAACATTTTTAGAAGCTGTTTCCAAAGAGATCTGTCTACTCATTATTTATTCCTTACATACTTTATTAAGTGCTCAATCATTAAAACAATAGCGCTGTCATGGTTTAGCATTCTCACAAGACAGATATTGATATTAATACATTTACATATAATACATATTTATAGCTGATCAATAACTTAATATTTGATCAAATAACAGAATTTCAAACTGTTTGCAAAGCGATAAAGTATTTGGAATTTTGTGCGTTTATTCGACGTTTGGCAATTTATGTTTTGTTTTGCAAAATTTGGGTAACCTTATACCATTCCAATGGCTTTCTTTCAATAGGAGTATTCAATTGAGAACCTGATATAATAGGTTTGATGCATTATTATTGCGGGTTAGTTCGCGCCTTTTTTTCATAGAAAAATTTGGTATTTTACTGCAGTGTGACCTAACAGAGCCCTATGCTGTAAGAAAGTCCTAGTAAAACAAACTATAAATTTTGTACATTAAGGAAATATGGAGTCCTGCAGTTTAGCCGCGTAAAAAATTTCATTATTTAATATATAGCGCTCTCGTTTGTGAGACTTAAAAGTTCTTAAAATAGTTTTAAAAACCAAAGTAGATAAATTTCAAAGCAGTTATTTGCTTGTTTTTTTTTTAAATACGTTTTTGTTTAGTATCTTTATTATTTGTTTTTGTTGTTAACATGTAACTATTTTACCATTTACATTGTTACTATTTATTGTGTTGAATAACTTTGAGAAAGGTTGGAAGGTGGTTGAGTCGTTTTGTAATCTCAACAAACTTTTTGTTAAGGAAACATGAGCAAAAGACTAGTTGAAAGATGATTTAAAAGGTTCAAAATGGATACAATAGAACTTGAAGATGAAGAAGGAAGATAACGACCATTGGGTTTTGACAACCAAGTTCTTCAGCGGCCTTGGAAGAGGACAAAAGCCTGAAAACACGAAACCAGCCCACAATTTCAATGTCAACCATTGTTTCACGATTGTTCGTTGATTCACGATTGTTCGTTGTTTTAAAAAGCTCGGAAAGGTTTGAAAATTGGTTCGATGGGTTCCTCATGAACTCTCTAACAACAACGAAGTCGGACGACTCCACATTTTTACCGATTTGTTGCAAAATGAGAAAGCTCTGTTTTTTTTATAAAGTTATTAAAAAATTAGAAGTTTAATATTCAAAAGAAAAGTTAAAAATTAGAAATTTCACTTTCACTCGGCGGAAAAATTACTTTTACGAAAGTTTATTGTAAGTGGCTAACTTGTCCATTTTTTATTGCAGAGTTTTTTGTGCCTCCTGTCGACATTTTTAACAATTTGTCGAAAGGCTAACTATTTTGGGAGACGCCTGCCAACGGCTGCGGAAGAAAAGTGGAGGCGAGAAGATTTTCGCTCTTTATCAATAGCAGCTAATGCTACGTTCGTGTTGCAGAAAGATAGGGTTGGCGATTAAATCTCATGATGAGGATTTGTAAATTGACTCTCTCGGTCATATGGTTAGATAGCACTAGATTGTTTTCTTTGGGGCTAGGTAAAACCAAAAGTCTGTGTTTTCAGTTTACAAACTTTGTATCATTTGCATATATCCGCAAATGTTGGACAGGATCATCAAAAATAAGTGCGCCAGTGTAAATAAAGCTACGGCACATTTCAACACTATCTTGTTCCAAACATAACAGAATTATACAAGCTTTAAAATATAGCGAAAACTACATTGAAGTGAAACCGTTTCAAGCTTGAATTCCTTCAAACAAGATCTTGATTTGAACAACTTCAAATAACAACATCGATGATATAGGACTTAAAGTGGACGTCAACTTGTGGCTTCCGAATTCAACTTAGTTGGTACATTGACGCTAGTGCCCGGATGGTGGGTGAAAAAGGTTAACAAAAGGTCTGAATTAGGAAGTTAAATTCTGTACTTTAAAACAAAACTAAGTAGAATACGGTACGGTACTTGTAAAGGTTCAGCCCCAGGCTCTCAGCTTTAAATTTTTATTAACTTCTGACTATGAATCATGCATAATAACTAAAAATGTATTTTATTTGTTTTTTATTTCATATAGGGAACTTGCTAATAACAAAGCAACTGTAGAGACTGATTAGGACTTAACTAATCACTAAATTAATACTCTGGAATCTTCAAAACTAATCTTCTTGTCTCAAAGTGATGCTTAATTTTCATGACTCTGTCAATTTTACTTTTTGAAAGAATTGTTACGCGATAGGAATCTCAAATAAGTATTTAAATAGCCATCGGAATGGAGGAAAACTGGTCGAATATGTCATCTAGTTTGAATAAGTAATTTCCTTAAAATTTTTTGTAAGTTCCAACAAAATTGTGAAAAATTTTGTTCGCAATCAGTGCTGGCCCTAAACCAGTTTGTTCCACTCCTTCCCCCTCCCTCCGCCCAAAAAAAGTCAATGAGGTCTGTATGCTGTGTGTAAAGTTTTCTTCAACCTAGAATTTAGAATAACTACAATTCTATAAAATGATGTTCTTCACGCGGACTGTATGATAATGAAACCCTTTGTGTTTGAAAATTTTGCGTTGAAAATTATATAATATAACTATATAGATATAAAAAAAAAAAAAAAACAACAAACAAACGAAAATTTGAATTTATATAATAATTTAATTAAAAGGGGACCGGTTTGACTATATAATTATGTCACTGACAATGTTCGTAATTATTTCGCTTTTGGTCAATTGGTAATTTGATAATAGGCCGGGTGAATAAAAATGAGCAATTGCTTTTACTCAGTAATTGGTCAGCTTTACGTGAATAAAAACTTCAACCACTTTTTTTAAGTTTTTATTCACGTAAAATTGAGCAATTACTGAGTAAATTGCTTACATTTACATGAATAAAACTATCAGAAAAACTGCTGAAGTTTTTGTTCACGTAAAGCTGACCAATTACTGAGTAAAAGCAATTGCTCATTCCAACAGTATGAAAAGATTTTTTATGAAGAAAGCTTTTTAAATAAAGGTACCTAAAGATATAGGTCTTCTTAAAGTTGCAAAAATGGAAAATTCAATTTTAAAGATTAAAAGAACATTTAAGGGAACAGTTAAAAGAAAATAACGGAAATAATAAAAAAGATTAAAACTCACCGAAAGTTGTGCGCAAAAAGAACCATTTAACGAAAATGGATGCAAGGATACATTTACACTTCATAATTTCCTTGTTAAACTAAAAATGAAAGCAATGTGGATTTATGACGAAATATTCGCAAAACTCAGTGGTTCCGTTGTTCTTTTTCCTTAGTGGAACTCGTTAGTTGAGTTTTAAAATATATAATGGTCAGTAAGAACTTTCTTGTGCTTTTAATCAAATTATTGATATTTATTTTATGTGTCTAATGTGTCTGTATTTATTTACGGCTCTCAAATTTACTCGCCATAGTTTAATCAATCTGTTTATAACAGCTGCAAAAAGGGAACAACACTGAGTTAAAAAAAACATTAACAGTATTACCACCCTAACAACCGGTAACATTTTACATTACCACTCTATCACGCAGTATAACATCAAATAAATGAACAGTAAATACAAAATACCAACATGATATAATCTATAAAAAGAGAGTTTTTAAGTCCAATAGTTTAAAAAAAGCCAAATAATGCTCATTTAAAAGGCATCACAAAGTGATCTGAGTTTTTTAGGTTGAATGTTTAGTTAAATGACAAAATTGCCCTTGTTATGTAACATAGATTATCAGAATGACAGAAATGTCGTGCAATTTAATTACCCATTAGTAATTACTTTAATTAGCAGACAACCGTCTATCGGCTATGTTTTTCGATTTAAATGGTTTTTCGGCGATTGTAACAGAAAAGACCTTTTTTAGGCTCTAAGAGATTCATAACCGATAATGGGACAGAAAAAACTCTCGAGCGATTTCAGTGATAAAACCGAAAGTTTAATTTAAAAGATATTTTTAAAAAAAGCCGAAATGTCGCAACATCCATTTTAAATCATAAAAAAATAATCATAAAAAAAAAAAAAAAAAAAATACTAAGATTAAAGAGAATTTTATTTGATGCTGATAAAAATTTACAAGGGTAATTAAAATTCTTTTAAAATGTATTGAACGCATCGTCTTCATCTAGCCTTGGACGAATCATCCTTTTGTTGTTCCGGTGGCGTTAGAGAAAAATCTAAAGTGCAGGAATCTGAGAAGCGGATTCTGTTAAGGCGCTTTCTAAATCTTGTCATCTTCATCATTAAGGGATGCGGTCTGATTTTTGACAAACCGACAATAAATCATAATTTGTAACTAGAATGACCAATATTTTTGCTATATGATTGTCAAAATTTTCTCTTCTAAATAAATAACTTACCAGTGTAAGTGTCAAATGCATCAGACAAAAATGCATAATTTAATTTGAGGCAGAAAGAGCATTTGAGGTATGTTTAAGGGAGGGAATGTTCTCCTCCCGTGTCATTAGCTAAAGATGTTATTAGTCTAGCTGCTAATTTGCTAAATGAGCAGTATTTTTCTACCTCAAGAGTTAGAGAAGGATTACTTAAAGTTTGAGAAAATGATGTAAAATGAGCATTTATATCACAAATAACTCTAATAGTTTGTTACATAAATTGATTCACTGCATTTGCTTTTAAATTTCGTCCTCTTCTAGGAAATATTTGGTCTTTTGCGTTTGGTTTTTTTCTCCATTTCGTCAGCTCGGAATACAAGTGTCGTATACGACACTGTGTTTAAATTGAGAATTTTGCATTTAAAGTTTAAAGTACAAAATCTCTTTATGTAAATTTAATTACAAGTTGAAATTTAATAAAGTTGACTAAAATCAATATAAGTTTTTGTTTAAATTGTCAAAAAAATAAACAAAAAAAAACTTCCCTTGTAACTTTGAGCACGATTTTTCAAATACGACAAATGTATTTCGAAATCAGAACATTTTTTCGGAATACAATTGTCATAGATGCAATTAATTTGATAGTAGGTGAATTAAGGTTAAATTTACTTATGTTGTAACTAACAATGACTTATAGCATTAATATAATTTTAGTTTGACTGTCTCTCGCATTTTTTTTCTTTAATTCATTCCTGGTAACCAATTTATCGGCATTATATACAGAAATATACAGTTTTCAATCTTCAAGCTTCTTATATAAAAGTTAATAAGCTTCTTATACAAATATACTTATTGATAAATTGAGTATGATGTAAGGTTTCACTTACTCAATTTATAAATAACTAAATATTCACAATTTTTTCTTTTTTTACATTAAGTAATTTTCATTAACATTATTTATTTTTGAATAATTAAAAATAAAATAACGAATTTATCACACATATCTTTTAATTTGTTTGTGAAAAATGATATAAATAAGTTAAACCTTAAATATAAAAAACAACCATTTTTCATTATTGTACCTTTTTTATAATAAAGAAATAAATATAAAGAATGTTTATTAAAACATTTTACAAAGTGATATATTTAAATGTTCAGGCTTTGTGACTTAAAAAGAGTATTATAAAATTCAAGATCATCGCTAACAAAATATTTTACCATTGACTCAAGGTCATTAATTTTTTTATCTGAGAGCAAAAAACGTGTTGAATCATTTTTTAATGGAGGAAATTCTTTCAGAACTTTAACTTTCTGCTTATTTTTTCTCTGAGGGGTACCTTTTACCAATCTTTCTTCAATTAACGGACCAAAGAACGATTTTTTGAATTTAATATGAAAAGGTAGACGTTTTTCATGACACATTAGTTTTACCTTTGCAAAAGGCACTTTATGGAAATATAAAGACTTTGAAGCAAGTTTAAATTTTTTAAAGTCATCTTTGTACATTTGTATGACTTTCAATTCTACTCCAGAAATTTTTTCAATAGATGACAGTAACTTGAATAAGGTAGGAGGGCTGTAAATCTATTGTAATGGAAACTAGTTATCAAACTGCTTATTAAAAATAGAAAAATTATTGTTATTAAAACAGTAACTTAGAGTATTATAAAAAAAACAATGCATAAATACAGTTGATGTAAAAATAAATAAAAGGTAATAGTAATGAAAGAAATTTCAAAGAGCCTATTTAGAATGTAAAAATAATGATCTCTTTAAAATTATTTGAACACAAGACGTATTGTAATGAAATATTTGTACACAAGAACTTTATATTTGCTTTTCATTGCTAGGAGAAATTGTAGTAGAAGAAAAAAATGAATAAGTAGGACCTTCCACTACATATCCAGGAGTTTCTTCCTCCATTTGCTGGTTTAGCTCCAATACTATTGGTATCGGATTATCAGCATCAGAAGCCATAAAATACTCCAAACTTGTTATGAAATATTCCATATTTGTTACTTATCTTTACAAACAAACGATATATTTTTAAATACTGTTTAGTTCTTTTAATTACGAGTAATAATTTTTATTTACTGAACATTTCGATTCAATTCAAAGAAAAAAAAAACAATTCAATATTAAAAAACAAATGGGATGTATTGGTTTTTATTTACAAAAAACACATGTTAAAAGTAAACAAATGAACGGAATATACGTAGTTAAATTTAAAGTCACGTGAGCAAATAGAACGCTACTATTGGTCTACGCTAAGTACAACAAATGTACCTCGAGCGTCTCGTATAAAAAGTTCATTTGCGACAAATGATCTACTGAACTATATTGGAAAAAAATTTAAATGAGCTATCGGATAATTTTTTGTAAAATAAGTCCACAAAAAATAGATAGTTCGCATATGTAAGTCATTTATTTCAAAAATGTCGAATACGACACTTGTATTCCGAGCTGACGATTTGTAAAATCGAGTAGTGAGGGCTGTTACTTTACAAAATGCTTCCTTAAGTTTCCTATACCCTTAACTCGTTTCTGTAAGGCCGTAATCAACATGTGGTCAGCACACGTTACAGACTCTTTATCTTTTAAAGAGATTTATAGTTTTTTTTATCAGAGCACTTGTCATGTTTGCCGCCTATCTAAAATGATCTAACTTCAGACGCAAGCTACTTCAGTTAATACATCTGAGGCAGCTTGTACCTAAAATGAAATCCGAAAAATGATTTTAAATTGTTTATCTTAAAATTTTTCATATTTTATTGCCAGTAGTTGTAGGTAAACACTTTAAAACGTTTTTTAGGGTGATTTTAACCGTAGGATAGGGTGGGGCTAGTTGAGCAGAGGGGTAAGTTGGGCAACTAAAATATCTCAAAAACTACTCATCAAATGACAAAACATCTAATGAATGAAATATAGGTATATGTAATGGTAATACAATGCGTATTAAATGGTTGTTGGACCGCTTCAAGTGAGATGCACGGGCACTTTTTCGAATTCGGACTAAAATAGTAAAAAAATTTTTTACCCATTTATTTGACTTTCGCTTATACTTCGCCATCTTTCCCTAAGTATTATAGCTCTTTTTGTAACCTAACTTTTGTGTCACCTAGTCTAGTCGAGGTAAATTGAGCAGGTTTGAAATAAATTAATAAAACGGCATTATCGGATACGGAGAAACAAATCTTGTAAGGTAAACATTTTAAGGTCGATAAGCACTTTTAAATTAATCATTATTAAATACTCTTAACGATTTAAAGCAATATCTGAAATAATATCTCAAATCTTTATTTTTAAAGATATGTTAAGGTGATTTAAAACTATCAAACTTTTTGCTTCTTTTAAAGATATTTTTACTTAAATGTTACTTAGTCAATAAAATATATAAGTCAAAAGTTCAGACATAAAAGTTCTTACTAAATTTATTTTTAACTTGCACCGTTGATGAGATCTATTAGATTTAGTAAAAATTGCTCAACTAGCCCCGCCCAACCCTATTTATCGGTTTTTAAATACCAGACTTAAAACAAGCCGGTCGATTTTTTTCTCTGTTTACGGGTTGTTGTAAAAACCCAAAAGTTTTTCGAAGACTTTTAATCAAAAAACCGATGCGAGATCTGATGCCTTATTTAAATACACATTTACTACAATGTAAAATAAGAATGATAAGAATGATTACAATGTAAAATAAGAATGATAAGATGGTCTTAAATATGGCTTACAGTATAAAAATATAGAAAAGGTATTTTTAACTCAGTTTTCCTGAATTATTTTAGTAAACTCATAGAATATTTAAATAAAATATTGATATGCATCAAGTTATGATTTTCCCATTTAAATCGTGGAAAAATATAAAGATGTTCGCTTCGAAATATCAACCCCGCTACCAGGGCGTATCGGTTTTTTAAAGGGTGCAAAAAGTTATATTATAGAAAGTTGTATTAAAGTTGGCTGATTTAAAAGGCAGATGATTAGTTCTGGGTGATTTGAGTAATCCTAGTAAATGAAAGGAAAAAATTGCCCACCTACCGCCTTTGTGACCCAAGCAATTGCGGTGTTAAAAGAGATCATTCAAAACCGCATTAATAAATTTAAATGTTGAAGCTCAATGTTTTACACAAAGTATTAAAAAAAAAAAATCTCTTTTAGAGCATTTGCTGTTAAGATGTTGGAAGATATAAAGAAACATTCTCTTCAAACATTTTCTCACTTTTTTCTTAGTTCAAGAACTGTTTTCATTAAGAAATAGTGAATGCTAATTTAGTAGAAAAAGTTGTCTTTTCGTTTTTTCTTTTTAATGATACCTCTTACAAGAAACATTTCTGTTTTTACTTCAGCCTATTTTTATATAATTTGTCCCTTTTATAGAGCTTCAAAAGTGAATTTTTGGAACATTTTTATATCAATCATTTTAATTGAGAGAATATCTCTACATTGTTTAATGTTTCAAGTGGTGCACCCACTTCAATACTTTTTTCAATTTGTATCAATGATCTTTCTGATTATTTCAAAAAGGAACTGCAAAAGGTATAGATATTATTTTTGAGCGATGTAATGACTGGAGTATGCAACTAAATATTGATAAATTATGTATGCCATTAAAAGAAAAAATATATAAATATATATTATTAAAATATAAAAATAGTATTAGTTATCATATTGCTGATTATCAATTGACATCTTAGCGTAGTGTTAAAAACGAACTGAAACATTATTTTCATATTAACACAATAGCTTCATAAGCAAAAAGAGCTCTAGGTCTAATCAGACGTACATTTTTGTTTATGAATTCTGATATAGTAAACTAATCATACGTTTTACTAGTACGTCTCCATATCGATCATATTGAAAGAGTACAGCATTGAGCAACAAGACATATTCCAAGATGTTCAAAGTTAAGTTATAAAGAAAGATCTAAAGAATCAATTTAACCACCTCTATCTAAGTGGTTATCTAACTTGTTAAAATGTGTTTATATAGATTTGTCTGTTAAATAGATGTCTCCCTTAAAGGACTTTTGTTGACCAAAAGGACCATCTGAAAAAAAAAAAAATTGTACGAATCAGTGACCAACTTCCAAGGAGATCTTAATGATTTTTATAAAATTTTATATTGTAATTTGCTGCAAAAGTGGTTATCATTTAGTGAACTTTTGACCACCGCAACTGAATAAATAAATAGTAAAAAAACCAAACTTAGTTTCAGCAACTGTGGCAGTAAATATAACGAACAAAAACAACAAGAAAATTTCTTTGAATATATTTTAATTGATAAATTAATTATAAAGAGGTTTTATTTAAGTTTGTGTACCCAACGCCCATACACGATATGATGTATTTTTCACTAGAACCTCTCCCTTCCTCAAAGTCTCCTCGCAACGGGTCAATTTTGTACATAATATTAAAAAAATCTCTCATGTGTCGTAAAAATTGTACTGTGTAATGAGTAAGAGGGCCTAGCATAATTTTTGAAATGTCCATTTGACCAAGTGCCATATATGTCAAAGCTAAACTTTGATGTTGCGAGTCAACACACCCTCCTGCATATATTTCTTGCAGTAAATCAAATGCAGCAGCCTTTCCAAGATCCTCAGGTGTAACAGCTTCTTCTTTACCTTTCTCATTTGAACAAGCATCAACACTTAGCATAACACCAGTTGTTGATTCCACCATTAATGAAATTCCAAATCCAGGTGAATTACCTGAATGGACACCTTTTGCATGATCTGTATATATGTAAATATCAGGAAGAAATTTATTGAGAACACTGCGAGAAGAATCCACTAAACGATTGACAAAAGCAGGTGCTACTTTCATGCAATATGCTGTTCCACGTATACGCTTAAATTTTCCCTGATCAACAAAAAGAAATGGTTGCAATTTCCGACGAACAGGACATTTAAACTGAATTTCCCCTCCACCATCTGGTTTTGCTCCCCGCTTTCGAATATCCAACTCCAGTCCTTCATCTATACCAAACTTTTTCATAAGCGCAAGAGTGACAAACTTTATGTTGTCTACTGAAATGTCGGTTTTGTCATTAGTGACACCTTTAAAAGTTATGTTCAAGGGGTTCTTGCAAAATGGTGCTAAGGGTAAAATTCCTTCCAAATAATAGCCAATTGAACGTTCACAACTGCATTTATGTTCAAAATTACCACCTATAAGCAATCCAGGAATATATAAGATACTAGTACCACTTTCACTGACTTCAATTTTTGATCCGTTAGTCAATTTATCAAGAAGACGCAAAAAACTTGCTTCAAACTCCTTAATGCCAGGCTCATCAGAATTTACTCGTATGTCAGTTATGCGAACAGCCACACCAGCTAAAGTAGCCAAAGTTAGACGTTGTCTGTAGAAATTACATCCTTCATAGCATTTCACTGTTGATGCCTTCAGTTTGGTCATGATAAAATGAACTTAGACTAAAAGATAATATGTAAGTAAATATAAAACAAGAGTATGAAATAAAGATCCTGTAATCAAAAAAATAACTACCAACAAACAAGAATAAACAAAATGATGACTTTTTTTTTTTTGTTATGAAAAAAAAAATTAATAACTGAAATCAATATATAGTCAACTAAACTTAAGTAAAAGGAGGATTGCAGAAAATACACACAAAATAATCAAAAGAAAACATTTAATAGTATATATTTAAACATAAATATTATAATTAAATTATAACTGGTGTAATTTATTGTCAGTAAAGAAATTTTAATAGACATTTGACTTTGGGAGACATAAAACACATTACTAAACCAAAACTTAAACTCAAGAGAATATACTAAAAGTATATTCATCACTGTTAAATTATCACAGAACTCTTCATCCAATTTAGAACTATAATAGCAAATGTCTATTTTAATTTACTTATCTCTTCACAGAGATCTTGTGGTTTAAACACACCATACTCTGTTATTATTCCGCCAGTAATAAGGTTTGCTGGAGTGAGATCAAAAGCAGGATTCCAACACTTTATACCTTCAGCGGCAATTCGTTCACCATGGAAATGTGTAACTTCATTGTGGTTTCTTTCTTCAATCATTATACTCCTAGCATCCTTACTATTGATACATATTGATGTTGTTGGTGCAGCCACATAAAAAGGAATATCATTAAATTTGGCCAATATTGCAATTTGGTATGTACCAATTTTATTAGCAGTATCACCATTCATTGCAATACGATCAGCTCCAACTACCACTGCAGAAATACTCTTCTGTTTCATTGCAAAGGCAACTGCACTATCAACAATCAATGTAGCATTAATGCTTTCATGAGTCAACTCAAATGCTGTTAGCCGTGAACCTTGATTAAATGGTCGAGTCTCTGTGCAATATACATGTTTCAAAACTTTTTTATTATGAAGTGATCGAATAACACCAAGCGCTGTTCCATAACCAACTGTAGCTAGTGACCCTGTATTGCAATGTGTTAATATAACAAGTTCAGATGACCCAATATTTTCACAAATATGTTTTGCACCATGATCACTAATTGCCATATTACATTTAACATCATCTTCCATTAAACTTTCAATGTAACTTATAATACTTTCTACAATTTCATTAACAGTAATACAATTTACTTCAACTGATTTGATATGTCTTTTTATATCATTGGCCGCTCTGAAAATATTAACAGCTGTAGGGCGAGCTTTTATTAGAGTAGCCAAACTGTTATTAACAAAATCTTTCACATCTGCAGTACTTTCAAAACTTTTCCTACCAATTTCAACTGCTAATGATAATGCTGCAATAATTGCTATGGCAGGAGCACCTAAATTATTAAAAAAGTTCTTTAAAGAACCTGTTTATTTTAGTAATGGCAAGGAAGATATATTAAAATACATTACATAACAATTAAAGTAAATAGTAATATACTTTAGTACAATCAACTGGGTAAATTGGGACAAAAATGTTAATTTAGTTTTAGCAAGTGACGGCTCTGGCCTCTAAATTGGCAGGTTTTTAGTGTTAATAATTTAACATTTTAATTTAAACAATTATTACATGCCAGATCTATGAAATTTGCTATAACTAAATTAATATTTTTGCTCCAAGTTACTCCTGTTATCCCAAGTATATATACCCAGTTGAAGATATACTAAATACTATAGTAAAAAGTAGTATTTTAATTTTTTACTATAGGACTTCAACAAAGAGAGATGAATACCTCTGACTTGCATATTCTTTATAGCATGATAAGCATCTTCTACTGATGCTATGTCGATGTAATTAACTTCCAACGGTAGTTTAAGCTGATCAATAATTTGAAGGGAACCACGACTGTATTTAATTGGCTGCAACATTGTTAATTTGCTACCAATTTAATAAACCTAATACTCAAAACGAATACTTTACATTACTTAACAGTTTAAATCCAAACAGCTTAAGTAAAAATCCAAATATTAATATTGCAATCTTTTTGTATTACTTTTATCTTCAAAGTAATACCATGTACACATGCGTCTGATTGCTGTTTTTAGGTATGTTGAGAACAGCATTTCGAGGGGAGACTGCGGCTGACAGAATGTAACATAATGAAAAGTTTTGACTTTACTAAAGGCAGCAGAAACTGTTTAAAAGTAGAGAGATATAATCAATTTGAAAACGAATTATTTTTAATTTTGGAAATGATTGACAAATTATTGTTGAGTAATATATTAACAATTAGCAAAAAGGTATTCTGACGTATTTCAAAATAACCGCATGGTTATAAAAATCCAGTTGAAACAGAAAGTTTGATATTTCAATTCCGAAAAATATTCATTTTTTTTAAAGTTGTTTTTTTTAAAAAACTGTGCGAGAATTTTTATAAAGAATATGTCGTCGGTATCGTCATAATTCAAAAACAAAAACAAGTATGGCTAAAACTAAAACTGAAGTAGACTGGATAAATGGAGTTTTTAAGCCAAAGTATTGTATAGATGATTTCGTATCTTGTGATTTTTCGGATAAAAAGTCAGAAATTGGTTTACCTTGTGACTTTTATTCAAAAATATATTCTAGTGTTGTTGCTGATGAATTTATTTCTGATAAAACTAAAGCGAAGTTAAAAGCTAGAAAATCAACTTCACAAATTCAAGAAAGCCCACCAAAAAAAGAAATTAAAAATTCAAATTCTGGTACCACTAATTGGAGTAATCATAATGACTGGAAAACTTTGTGTGATTCCTACAATAAACTTCAGAGACGAGCAGTGATACTTTTGCAAATATTAGATCTTAAAAACGAGAGAATATCTGAATTAAAAAAAGAAAACAAAATCTATAAGCAAGAACTTATTTTAAGCAAACAGCTGGTATCAAAATTGAATAAAGATAAAGCAAAATCATTGGCTCTTTCTGAAACATACAAAAATATTTCTAATAGTCTTGAAAAAAAACTCCAGTTTTATGAATATTCTAATGTTTATTTAGCAGAAAAGATTTATAGCGCTCAACAACAGCTGAGACTATTGGAAACAGAATGCAATTGTAAGAAATTTTTTACATAAACTACAAACTTTGAAGATAAATTATCAATATTGGAGTTCTGATGACTTTTAATTTAAAAAAAGTTGATCACAAGTTGTAGTCGAAAAAAAAAACTTTATGATTATTTCTAAAAACTGTGAATTAGGAATATTCCAGAACATTTTGCCCAAATATACCCCTTGTTTTTCCAAAATCAATTTTGCTACTCATTTGTAAATACGAACCTCATCTGGTTAGTGTTTTGATATATCATCAGTATTAAGGTTCCTATCAGTAGACTAAGCACTTCATTATAAAAAAAGTTTAACTTATGTATGTATTTTGCTACATACGTATAAGTTAAACTTTTAGTTGGCATAATTGATCGGAAATACTCAGACAAATTAAGTAAATAGCCTAGTGAATTCCGTTTTCGAAATAGTCGACTTTCATATAAGCCTCCACTCCTAAAGCTCAAGCCTCCATTCTGAACAACCCCCTAAGAAGTTTATATAAAACAGGGATTTTGCCCGAAGAAACGTCAGTCTTGTAAAATAGGTAACTAAATGCTAAGGACAACAAATGTTACCAATAAGCAAGGTTAGAAAAAAGTCTGCTTGTGGTTGATGAAGAGAGATTCTTTATACCACTTCTTCAAATATGGTTATTGATGACAAACATAAAGAAATATAATTTATGACTTATACAGAGAATTTATATTGCATTCAACTTATACCCTTTTTAAACAATCTATAGAGATAATGTCCTGGTTTATGTAAAATTCTCCAGTCCTAAAACTGAAGTTGTTACATAATGGGGGCTAACTCATTTACGGTATTTACTAACGCGGAGAATTATAGGCTTAAAGTTAACTTTTTTTAATAGTAATTTTAACTAATCATTGGAGTATATTGAGTGTCAAACAATATTTTTAAAAATGTGACCAAAAAGGCCTCCAAAAAAGAAAAAAATATATATTCGCATTGTCTATACTTGCAGGGTAAATTTGCGCACCATATAAAAAAGAAAAAAGCAATATTAAGCATCTTTTTCAAGTGTATTTTTTAAGAAAATATTGATAATTTTTATCGAGCAAAATTTTTTACCTTAACCTTTTTTGCTCCTTAAGCCTATATAATATTTAGAACAAAAGAATAAATATAAAAAAAAAAAGTTAAAAATAAAACTAAACTTTAAAGTTAATTAAATGTATTGTTATATTATATGAATAGTAATAATCATACTACTAATTATCATCATTACAGTTGTCATTTTTAATTACGCATGACTCATGAGCTCAAAGACGACATTTAATGCACTGAACCCAGATTTCCTCAAGTTTATTTTTAGAAAAAGTTTCAACACAAACCAAACAAAAACATTCCTCATCATCAAAGTTATTTTCATGATTCGGACTTTTTTCCATTAGGTATATACTTTTACTTATTGGCTTTTTATTGATCTCAATATGAAAGTTATTGATTTTTTTTTCTTTTCTTTTTCGAAAATTTTCTTCTCATTTGGTATTTATTTACTTCTTATCTGTTTATATTTTTACTTCCTTTTTTCTTGCCATTTTTATTAAAAAAATTTTTTTTCTTACTTCAGCTTTATTTAACGTTTTCATTTTTTCAGGAGTTAAAATTGCAGTGGACTTGTCTGCATTCAGTACATTATTGTCTGAAGATGAAATCTGGCAAAATGGTTCTAAATCTTTATAGCAATTAGTTTCTTACTTGTCTTTTTCTGATATTGTTACGTTAATATCAGTAACCTTATATACATTTAACATTAAACTTTCAACATCATGGGCCTGGTTCTGGATTTGGTCTATTGGTAGTGTATGCTGGCGTAATGTTCACTGAAAATGTTAACATATAGAAGAAAAATACCTGATTTTTAAATCTAATTGCAATATTATTTGGGTATATGACAGTAAAAATGAATTACTCACAATGTCTGTTATATTGTAAATTTTCATTGCTAAATCAGGGTGCATTATCATTCATGCATTGCAAGCTGTGTTTGTGTACGTTTGCAAAAAGACCAAATACACTGCGATCTAAGGGTTTCAGTTTGTGGCTGCAATGAGTTGCAAATGAAAAAACTAAAACACCATTTTCTCTGAAGCTTTCATTGAGAGATGGGAGTTATGATTGTCTAGTAGTAGCTAGACAGGTCTTTCTTTTGAGCTTCTAGTATACTTAACTAAATGATGGGAAAGTTATAAAAACTGAACTCCAATCATCAAACCAGAAGGGTTTTAAGCGCCTGTGCTTCCATTGGGAACACCATTTAAAAAATACTCTCTAAACTTCACTCGTATAAATATAAAAAAAAAAAAAGGAACAGAGTTCCTACTGGCACAGACACCACCTGGAACAGTGATTAAATTGCCTCTTTCAGCAGAAGGAATAAACTTCTTTAAAATTTTTTTGAGCTACAACAAAAGTTTTGATGAATTTTTCAATTGAGCAACTTTTGTCATTATCTTCACAAATATGATAATTTCAATTAGTATTTAAAATATCTTGAACATGTTCAGTTTTCTTATAGTATTTATACCTTATTAATGGTTCCGGTAATGTCCGTCTTTTGGTATGTGAAATAATATAATTTTACATAACAAAAGACAGTAATGTAATAAACTAAGCGTCACAAGTAAGCACATCGGGTTAAATATAGTACAGGGCTGGCTACCGATTGCAAGCTATGGGGTTTCAAAGATTCACCATTTACAAATGCTTACAGGTTTACAATAGATTCACCAGAGCAGAATCAGTAACAGGCCACAAACAGAAAATTGCTGTTATTTCAACGCTCCTCTTCTTCAGTTATATTTATTGTCTTCAGTTATATTTATTGTCACTCAAAAATCGAAGCATGCTGTCTGTTTATATACATATATGTATATCGGCCCATTATTAGATCTTCGGACTGCATTGTCGCATAAGGACCACATAACAGTTGCTATCTGGCAAACCAGCTCTGGGGAATCATTTACGATACAGCAATCGTTCATATTGTGAGGGCGGTGCTTTTTTTTTTAATTATTATTATTGTTATTATGTTTTCTTCTTTTGCAGTAAAGGCGAAGGGGAATGGGAAGTTTGGGTTTGGTGTTACACGGCGATCTTTCGTTTATGGATTTTCCTAATATCCGTGGATCTGGAAATTACGAAAAAGTGAAACAACTCCGTGTAACCTATTTAAAATGTTTTATACTATGCGAATTCACCTTACTTTGTAAACAAAAACTTGTGCGTTATACAGTCAGAACGTTGTTCTTTTGTTTTCAAAAAAAAAAAATGTTTTTTTGACGAAACCATGCAAATAAAATTCACTTTTAAGATTATCGACGTTCGGGGGCAGATTACCGACGTTCGGGGGCATTTAAAAATACACACGAAGGAACAAAAGAATTTTGATTTTTTTTTTGACAATTAGGAAATATAAGACCTGTTTTATTAAGAAAAGTAGAAAGAGAAAGGTTTGTTATTTTTATTATGTAGAATTTACTATTTAAAAAATCACTCTTTTTTTAGAACTTTTAGCCGAATACGTCACGAGATTCCAGGTCTGCAAAATTATTTAACTTTAAAGAAATAATTGCGTGTCTGTATTTTGTTCAAATAAATAAAGACATAATTTCTTTCTGTATTTTGTTTCGTTATAAAATACTTGGTGTTTTTACTGTGGACCAGTACCTAAGTTTTCAATATATATAACTTTAGAAGATTCTGGAGATATTTATTTTCTTTTTTAAACAAAGGAATTATTAAATATTATTCTCAACTGGAGAATGCTTTTAGCTATGTTATTAATAATGAAACAGATTCTAAGCGAGCAAGTTATATTAGGCATCAAGTCACCAAAACCAATTGAACGACAAAATTATGGATTAGCTCTCAAAGTTTTTTGTGATGAAACAGTTGCAGCATTATGTGTAAAAATTCCTGAAGCTAAAGATACTGCACTTTTTATTGAAACAGTTGTCAAGTGATAGCTTATTGTCAACAGTAAAGCAAAAGGTCTATATATTAGATTAAATGATATTCAAAGAAAGCCTATTACTTCAGTCAATGATTAGCAAATAGATTTCTTAGAGAACTATATTTCTTATTTTGCTTAAAATTTGAAATGCGTAAATTCAAAATTAAGAGAGAAAAAGTTAACAATGGATACTGTGAGTGCTTTGCAAAAAACTTTTAAAAGATTAGCAAGCTGTGCCAAGTATTTGTTGAATTGCGGTGTATCTTATGTATTGCTAGGACAAATGCAATCAGATGCACTAGAAAAAGAGTTTAGGAAATATCAGCAAGGGTCAGGTGGCACATATCTGATAACTGTGCAAAAATGTTATTCAAAAATTTAGAATCGACAAAACTTGTAATTTGATAGACGAACAAGCAGATTTTACAATATTTCCTCCTGCTCACCACCATTGTGATAACTGTGAACTTGATGTGTAGTTTATTTTGTCAATATGTGAAAATTTTGAGGTTCAGTTGCCAAATGAATGCAAAAAAGGGCTTTTATATATTGCAGGTTTTATTGCTTACAAACTTCCGGAATTACATTCAATTTTAGAAGAAACAGACACCTTTGATATGTTTCAAGAAAATGGAACTTTGATTAGTTCTTTGAACAGGGGAAGACTAAGAGAACCTTCTGACAATTTAGTCTACTTTGTTATTTTTTTTTTATATTTGAAGTGACACTTGTGAATAAAGTTTCACCATTGTTGTGCAAGAGAGGATTAATTGACATTTTTATTAACTGCGATAGTAAATTTCAATTGCTTGTTTGAAGTGTTAAAAAAGTTTGCTGCATTTTAGCAAACATTTCTTTAAACAATTATTGTAAAAAACACTCTGAAGATTTTGTGAAGGAATGTTTAATAAAACAAGTAAAACTTTCAACTTCAAAATAAAATACTTTGAGTTAAAAAAAGTTGAAATAATTTTAATAAAATAAAGTTAGCATATTTGATTGTTTTTATCAAAAAGTTTATTATTTGTATTACAAGTGTTAAACAGCTACAATAAACATATAGTTATAAAAATGAGATTTAGTCATTTTTAGCTAAATTCTTTAAATTTTTATTGTAATTAACTTATTTATAAACGTAAAAAAAATTTCTACAATATTTGCTTCCGAAATTTAATCAAAATGTTTTGCTCTAATGAAGCTCTTTATTTGTTTCTGAAGTTTGTTTACAAAAGCAAGGATAAAAAATAATTTTAACCGTAAAAAAGTTGGCCTTCGCTATTTTTACGGAAAATGAGCTGTTGTAGCCTGTTTGAGAAGGCCTTGAAATTACGGAATGAAAAATCTTATAAAAATAAGACCGAATGATAAAACACGGACGATCTCGAAAAATTTATTAGTAAGTCAAAAAGAAGATCGCCGTGTTATGGTTATGTTAGGTATATGGAGGTTGGGAACGAAGTTAGTGGTCTGGGGAGTACTTGGTTAGAAAAGGGCTAGGTTTGGGAATAGTTTGGTTAGGAATGGGCAAGGTCTAATCAAAAAAGGCTTAACTTAAATTCGCCGTCCTCAGTATATTCAATAATATAAAACTCAACAATTGTTCTATTAATGTGTAATGGTAAGCACTCTTATATTTGTGTGACGTAAGTGTATAGCGCGGATATGCTAAGGTGCGCGGTAAAGCATCAAACTTTTCAATAACAATATTTAACGCATATAGTAATAACAACAATAATATTAGTAATCGAAATGCAAACAAAAGTACTTACTACTGTTCTTCCTCTCTTACTTATTTTTCTTAATAAATATTCTCAAATATTCTCATCAATATATATTCTCTTAAAATTAACTCATGCAAATATCAATAAATCAATACAGATAATAACGCTTATTTAAAGTTACTCAAATATCTTTTCTTACCAATTCTTCTCGTAAGTTTCTCTTTAAAATCTTCGTAAATACTTATAAAATTCTCTTTAAATCTTTAAAAATCCTTTTTTCATAAATTCCTCTTTTAAATCTCTTAAAACTCTTTTCTCATAAAATCTTCTTTTAAATCTCTTTTCTCATAAAATTCTCTTTTAAATCTCTTTTCTCATAAAATTCTCTTTTAAATCTCTTTTCTCATAAAATTCTCTTTTAAATCTCTTTTCTCATAAAATTCTCTTTTAAATCTCTTTTCTCATAAAACTCTCTTTTAAATCTCTTACTCTTCTTAACTCTTACTTTGCCATTTTAAAACCTCTTCAAAAACTCTTAAAAACTCTCTTCAGAAACTGTCCTCCCAAAAACTGTCTTCCCAAAAGCTGTCTTCTTTTTGAGCTTTTTTTAGTTTTCGGTTGTTTACCGTTTTGCTACTTATTCATCATTTATTTATATGACAGGTTGAATAAGTTTCCGTGCATACATCTTTTCTTGGTTGTTGTTATTTTTTTCTTTTTCTTTTCGCTTTATCGTTTATTCATATGACAAATCATAGTCATAAGAAATAGATAGTCTGGTCACTTGGGCCGTAATATCTGGATTTTTCTTATAATCATACGAAACACTTGAAATTTGTCGGGCGGCCAGGAACTGAGTGCACAAAAAATGGAAACGCAGAAAGAACTCTATGGTGAATTTGATAAAGAAGCATTATTTTTTTCTTTGGAGAATGATATTCTTTTTGAAGACGAAAATTTTGTTAAAGATTTAGATGCTTTGGTGTTGGAGTTATCTAGTGAACAAGTTGATTGCATATTTTCTTGCACAATTTGTTCTAAGAAGTGCATATCTCAAAGAGGACTTACAAGGCATACAAATTCAAAGCATCAAAGTATTCCTTTAGATTTAACGATACAAAGTCCTAAACCACCTATTCTTCTTGATGAATTTAAAAATCTGCTTGATAAAAGTATTACTACCTTAATCAACGATGAATGCTATCCTGATTTGTATAGAGATGAGTTAAGGATTAATCATGCAATAATTTTAGATACTTCACAACAAACTCTATCTCTATTAGAGACAGTAATAGCTGGTTTTAAAGCTGATGGTGATGCTGAAAGATTTTATCCTAAATTTTACAAAACTGTTAATCAAGGAATTTTATTTAGCAATCTGACTAAAAAATCGACTAGACTTCTTGGCTATGAACTATGCAATCATGTTTTAGCATTTCTTACAAACTCACTTTACAATACTTCTTTTTTAAATTTAAATGGTTTATCACCTGTTGAATTTTCTGATAGAGACAAAGAAATTATCTTTTATCTAAGTGGTTATGTATTTAGCACATTTTATTGCAGAATTCGCAGTTCTCGATTATGGCAGCAAAAGTTAAGCACAGACTGCCTTTCACTTCTTAATGCTGGTAAAACAGAACAATTATTTGAGAGTCTAGAAACATGCACTGAAGCTTATGATAAATTTGTGAATGCTAAAAATCGTGGTGGTTTGTGGAAAGTGTCTCCTCCAGTTTTAGAAATTTTTACAAAAGTTGAGTTTCTCTTTCGCCATCAAAGTAAAAGTTTTGTAAAAAAAATTGATTCAGAGTTAATTGTAGCTGAAACCTTAAAAAACAGTGGAGTTTTGGCTAACATATCTGAACTTCGTAGTCTTTGCACAAATCGAGTTTCCAAAGAACTGTCTTTAAACTTATTTTATCATCTGATTACACTTTATGTCAGAGTAAGATCTTTTTCGTATGCAAAAGAAAAACTAAGTATCCACAAAATCAAAGAGAATCAAACAAAGTCAAAATCCCTCCGCTCAAAAATGAAAAAAACATCAATTGGATTATAGAAGTTTAGTAGAATATTACACTTAAAAACGGTTATTTTCATAGCCACAAATCTCATGAAAGCATGCTTGGCATAGTAACTTTAGCAACTATTTGTCATTAAAAAGATTAGTTTTTAAAATTTTTGTTATTTGTTTATAGAAATAAAAGCTAGGTAAGAGACCCTCCCTTATCTAAAAGAAAACAAAGAATAGTTAAAAATGAAGTCCAAAATTAACTATGCACACTAGTTTTATATTTATAATAAACAACTAATAACTCATAGATCAAAAACAACTCAAAGATCAATTCTACCCCTAATATATATATATATATATATATATATATATATATATATATATATATATATATATATATATATATATATGCATACATCAACTAATCTTAACTTAGATCTGCCTGTGAAATCACTAGTTTTTTTGGGGGAAGTGGATACCTGTGGAGGTTTTATAAAAAGAATAATAGGTGCCTGTTTATATTGTAACAAAAGTAAATGTAAGGAAATGTCTACAAAATTAACTGAAATTTAGTTTATTACAAATATAAAAAAAATTCTAATGTAACTAATCAATATTTTATGCCATTTAACATTTTTAATAAGATTTGTGGCTATGAAAATAGCCGTTTTTATGTATGTTCTTTTTCTTTGTTTTCAGCAGTACAAGGAGACATAAGGGAAATTTTTATTGAATCACTTGAAAAGTCAACTTTTCATATTAATACATTTTCCAGAGTTGGTCCATTTTCTGCGTGGTATACGTGTTGTACTCTCCCTTGATATTTTGTTTGATTCATTGACATTTTGACAGTTACCTGCAATTGGGTGAAATATAAGTTGATTTCGAAAGGTATTATCATTGAAACCAAAATCAAACAAGGAAGGATTATCTTTTCTTCTACCAATTGACCGTTGTTGTCCAAAGTAATTTTCTAAAGGATCCTGACAAAACCTTTCAGTTAATACATAACTTACATTGTTGTTAATTAAAAATTTGACAAGTTCAATAACAGAATTAACTGTGATTTTTAAACCTTCATGAGTTTGCCAAGTAATAAACATATTACTTCTCTCACTTTTTGAAAAATTTCCAGATCTTGATTCAATAGAAAAAAGCCAATCAGAAAGATACTTTAAAAATGTTTCTCTAAGCCATGTAAATCGAACATCATTTGTGTCAGAAAATGGTTTCAAAAAAGAGTTGCATTTTAATATACAATCATTTGTATTCCGAACATTTAAGCAATCAAAAAAATCATTAAAATATTTGCAAAATTGTGCTGTCCCAGCTGTATCTGATGGTGCATAGATTTTTAATGCAGTACTACATGAATCACTTAAAACTTGTGCAGCTAAACGAACATTCATAGCTGAAAATGGAGTTATTTTAATGTGCTCAACAGTTAGCTTTGGACATGCATGTAGTTGACATTTTAAATCTTCATAAAATAAATCAGAAATATGGGACCATAAAATATGTTGACCCTGATTCCACATATAACGATTGCTTTTACCAGCTCCAGAATGGTAAAGGTTGTTCCTTGCTGTTTTAATTAAATGAGGAACATCAGAAATAAAATATATAAATCTTTTATCATCATCATCAGCAAATAGATTATCAGTGCGGTAAGTCACATCAACATTACCATTAATATCTTCTTCTTCAGTCAGATTAAAATGCATTTTAAAAAATTTTCTATTCGATGATGCTCCATCACAAGTAACAGCAACTACTTTTAAACCAACAGAGATTTCTAAAATTCCTACAGCTTTCCAAAATAGAGAAAATAATTGCACTGATGTAATATTTGTAGTAGCAAAATTTGCAAAACTGTATTTAAAAGGATTTACAATACTTCTAATTAAAAAAACTAAAACATGAGAAGCAAGCTTATCAGCTTGTTGTAACGTTGCAAAATTAACACTAGGATCACCCAAATCAACATAACCAATTAATTCTCCAGAATGTTTGTCCCAAACAAGATTTTCTTGAATTTTCATTTCATCAAGAACTAGGACTATAAATTTCTCTTGAACTGAAAAATTAATGACTTTATCTTTTAATTCTTCTATTATGTTTTTATTGAATCCCAACTTGGGCTTTACATAGTTTTTATAGTCACGCAATCGCCTACGACTTGGTAAAATTAAAAAACCAGAATGAGTTTTCTCATTTAACCTTATTGCTTCATAAGCAGCTGGTGATTTTGCAGCTAATCCCAAACAGTAACGTATTATTGCTGGATGATAACGAATCCCTTGCTTTGAGCATTTTAAATATTTTTGCTGCTCCTCCCAAAACAGGTTCATAAATGGAGAAATCTGACTTTTATCAGCTTCTGCCATTATTTGAACTAAATCACTTTCAATATTTTTACTAATAGCTAGTGATGAATTTTCAATCTCTTGCTTCATCAAAGCTAATTCTTTTTTTAATTCTTTATTTTCTAGACGAACACTCTGTAATGTAAGCTTCAGACGATCTGGAGATGTAAATGTAATTGGTGCATTTAATTTAGCAGGGATACTAGAAGTAGCTAATCTTTTTTTCAAACATTTAATTTCACTTTTTTCAATACTTTTACATTGTGAACAGCATAACATCCACTCAATCAGCATAATACATGACTGAGATCGAAAATACTCTGTCTGGTTTAAGGGAAACTCACTCCTAGATGAAAATAAATCAAATTTTTTTGAAATACAATGTTTAATATAAAGATTTGATTTTAATGCAAAGACATCAGTTATTCCAGAACAAAGGTTAAAAGAAGTAACAATAGATAAAAGATTAGATGCTGAAATATGTCGCATAGATCTTCTGTATTTTGTATATATTAAATGATCATCTGGAATGAGCCAAGAATATACACGAATGGTGAAAGCAAGACTATCATCAACATATATTTCATATCGAGGACATGTGTGGATTGTATCATAAAGTTTAAACTCTGCCACAACAGGACTCACACTCATGGTCCAGTCACTAATTTTTAACTTGCTAATACGATTTAAGAACTCTTCAAATGATTTATATATAGGCTTAAAGGCAGTAATATTATTTGAAGTCGTTAAAGCATCTTTTTTAGCAATGATGGCAGAGGCAGATTTTCTTTGTATAGGAATTGATGGTGTGAAAGATTTTTTTGGTAAGCACAGAGTCGGCAATGATCCAGGTTTTAATGTCTTTTTTTTATCATTATAAAGTATCATTTCTGGAAGATAATGCTTTTCACAAATAAACAGACGCTTATTTTCTATTTGAGTCTTCAAACTTAAATCTTCATAACGATCTTTGAGAATAATGGCAATCAGACTTTCCCTCCAAGACGTATTAAAACTGTCGTTAGAAGCAGGAACTTTAAATATTGAGACTCCCTTATGCCTCCTAGAAGTACTGCATCCATAAATAGAACAATTAGCACCAGGCATTCAAAATATTGGATGAAAAAGATGTAATTTAAACAAGCAGTTCGTAGATAAACAATCGATGAAAACAAATTTTGTGCACTCTGAAGCGGACTGGACACGAAAAAAATGCGAACAAAGAGTTGATCAAAGGAATACCGCAAGTGGCCAGACTATCTATTTCTTATGACTATGGACAAATTCAATAAGTCTCTGTGCGTACATCTTTTCTTGGTTGTTGTTGCTTTTTACTTTTCTTTTCGCTTTATCATCTTATTCATATGACAAATTCAATAAGTTTCTGTGTGTACGTCTTTTCTTGGTTGTTGTTATTTTTACTTTTCTTTTCGGTATATCGTCTATTCATTTGACAAATTCAATAATTCTCTGCGTGTACGTCTTTTCTTGGTTGTTGTTACATTTTACTCTTCTTTTCGCTTTATCATCTTATTCATATGACAAATTCAATAAGTCTCCGTGCGTACTTTTTGTTGGTTGACTCACTCTTTTTGTCGAATATTATATGCTTGAGTCGGGTAAAACTTAAAGATAATGTTTACAATTTTATCATTTTCCCTCCTCACAATATTGGATCATGAATGCCTTTCATAGAGTTTTAATGTCCCGTAAATTAATCGCCAGAACTGGCGTAACCTGAACAGGCCCAAACGAGCGCTTTTATTTGGGGAGATGAGATAATATTTTGAAAAGATATTGTTTATTGAAACAGTTAGGTTAACATGAAATATTCACAAAAACGTAGAATGAAAGGATATGTGTCAAACGATATTAAAAACTGAGCCTCTCATTAGCCGTTCAAAAAATTCAAGTATCAGTATTTCGAGATCTATCTCATCAAGATTTACCAAATACAGACCAGAAATAAAAGCTTGAATGGTGTTATTTGGAAAATGTTCCCAAAGATGTAGCTAAAAAGTCACACAATTTATCATGCGTATTAAAAGCAATTTAGAACCTTTAAAAAAGGATTGATAAGAACTAAAAAAGGGTTCTTTAATAAAAAAGCAAAAAAAGAAACTCGCCCTCTTTTATCTAACTGGAGCATTTTAGATGACATTTAATTTTTATTTTCCAATTCTCTCTTTTACAACATGTTAAGCCTTTAGTGAACTGAACCAAAATAAAACAGGATATCTCTGGATTAGTTTATTCTTTTTTTTCTTGTTGCAGAATCATTTTTTTACTTTTTGTAAATTCATATTTTGAATATTACCAATCAAAACTTATTCAATAAAACTAAAAACTATTTATTATAACAATGTTTATAGCTTTTGAATAAAGATAAATTAATAAATCTGCCAAGGTACCTAAGTTGACTTATTTTTAGCTGAAATACCGAAGGGTATTAAAAATGGTTAAATATATTAAGAGATATTTTCTCCTAAAGTAACACCTTAAAACTAGAAAAAAAATCGAAATTTGAAGCAAATTTTTATTTTATTTTATTTTTTTAAAATATTAGTTTGAAATCAATTACGACATAAATAGACTAAATTTATTCATATAAATGCTTTATTGAAGAAATTCATTTGAATTTTTGGTTCTGATCAACAAATTTCTGATCAATACATTGGTGGATGACGATTAAATAAGGTGTGGTTGTCTGGCAACTTCATAAACAAACGGGGCAAACGAGTTCGTCGAAAGGGCAATAAATCAAAGCTGTTGCTTTGCAATTTTTAAAAATGAGCAATCGCGGCTATGCGTGATATACCTAGAATAATAAATATTAAGTACAATTCAACTATTTATTTTAACATGAGTCACACACACACACACACACACACACACACACACACACACACACACACACACACACACACACACACACACACACACACACACACACACACACACACACACACACACACACACACACGCATGCACAGATATATAATATAATACAATATAATATATGTCTGTGTATGTGTGTAGGTACATCTGTGTGTATACCTTTACTTTATCTATATATGTAGCTATACAAATGAAAATGACGGCTGAAGCTCAACTTATTAAGCTTGTAGATTTGGCTTTATGTGGTCCAGACGTCGGAGCAGTAAACTTTAGGCATCTTCGAACTTTATTGCTTGAAATTTTAAAAATAAGTTTCATTAATGGCAAAATTAGTGATCCAACAGTTCATGCACAGAAGTTTAACGTGGAATCTGAAAATAGATGTGCAGAGGAAAATACATTGTTTCATGATATTGCCACAGTAAATACTGTGTAACTCATATATATATATATATATATATATATATATATATATATATATATATATATATATATATATATATATATATATATATATATATATATATATATATATATGTATGTATATATATTTATATACATATATATACATATATATACATAAATATACATAAATATACATATATTTATGTAAATATATGAAAAATAGTTATGGTAGTTATTGTAAAATTACATGCATATACACTCATCTATACAGCTGTTATTGACTTATTAACATATAATTTTTTTATAAATTTAGGAATCTGCAGATTTAGAAAGTTTTCAAGAATGCTTTGAGCAACAAATCAGTAGCAACAACATAAAGAGGTTATATATATATATATATACACATATGTATGGAGTTTTTTTTTTCACATCTTCAACAAAAATTATACATAACACATAGTTGACACATGTAAAACCCCTTTTTTTTTTGTATAATTTAAATGTCTGATGTTTAGATTATTAGAAAATCAGAAATCACTGGAGTATCGCATATCCATACTAGAAAAAGATGCAAACATTTTTGAATCTTTCCCATTGAATAACATAATTTTTAAAAATAAAGAAGATAGTAGTCTGATAACTATCAGTCATAATTTAAGTTGTCAAAATTCAATCCACAGTGAAAGTTTAAATTCTCCACAAGATTCAAATAATGGTAGTGGTATGTTAGGATCAGCTTGGAAACTTATAAAGGTAAGTAGAAGGCTGCAAGTAGCTGAGGAAGGCATTGATAAGCTATTTTCTTTAATGAATGAGATTCTAGAGCAACATAAATTTACTAAAGATATTTTGGATTCTACAAATGGACTTCACAATCAAATAAACCAAATAAGTGGCAATATAGAGTTGAAGATAAAGCAACTTGAAAATGTGATTGAAGAAAGACATGACAATGAGAACTGGATGAAGTTTACAAAAGAGTTGGACTTGATTGATAACAGGTTTAACTTGATTGATAACACATTTAACAATGAGTTGTCGAAAATACAAGAAGAAATCAAGTCTAATCATAAGTCTTGTTTTGGTAATTTAAATAAAAGTGAAATACAGTTTTTAACTGAAAATATGCAGCAATTTCATAAAGCATCTGCAGTGTTTGATGACATTACAAAAATAAACAATGATCTCAAGAAAGCAAGTGAAAAATTGGATGATATAGAAATTTTAAAAAGTGACATAAATGAAATAAAAAGTGTTATAAAATGTGGTAATATTATTGAAAGTGAAGCTGCTGAGCAACTAAAGCAGTCAGAATTTATAAAGCAGGCCAGTAGTATCAATCAAAAACTGGTAAATGAAAATAAATATACTTTTCTTCTGCTCCCTTTTATTTTTTTTTAAATGCCTAAAAGTAATAAGAAAACTTTTAAATTTTCGTTCAAATTTTAACTCTGGTTGCCTAAATTTTGCATTAATTTATACTTTTATTTGTATACTTTTATTTGTATACTTTTATTTCCAACAGCATCTAAATATTACATATTAACTGACACCCTAGATAATAGTTCTCTGTTATCTTTAAATATAATGGAAATGTACTTTTCTTAAAAACCAATAAAATTTTCTTTAAATAACTGTGTATATATATATATAAGTATGCTAAATCATATATTGATTTGTATTTTTTTAGGAGTTTCAGAAATCAAGTTGTTTACTTGATGCGGAAGCCAAGCTTGATGATATGAAAGTTGAGGAGTCTATTTTGAATAGCAATAGTAAATAAGTAGCTATTAATTCTGGCTCTTGTGTTAAAAGGAGTTTTTGAAACCAAGTTTCTTCTAATTGCTTTAAAAGAATCTTCACTCTTCCACATTTTAATTATTAAAATTTCTCATAATTTTAGTTTTTTACTTATGTTTTGATAAACATTTTAGGTAATGATATTTTGGTTGCTATTCAAACCCAGATACAGAAAAATTGCTCAGATATTTTATCATTACAAGAAAGTCTTAAAGTAATACAAAAGGTTTATTCTTCTCAGGATTTTAGTCTGAATAATCTTGAAGAAATTAATTCAGACAATTCAAATCAATTACATAGAATATTAAAAAGTAATTTCCTTTTATTCCAAGAAGAGCAAAACAAGCTGTTTGTTAACACTGAAAATTTCTACAAAGAGGTTAGAGAAGAGTTAATGCATAAACAAGTATTGAAATTTTTTCATTGTTATTTGTTTCTTTTTTTTTACTAATAAAATATTTTGTAATGAAGTTACAAAATGCTATTTTTTTAAACTTGAATTTGATAACAAAGTACTATTTTAAAGTTAAAGTCAGTTTTTAAAAACAGATCTACTGTTAAAAATAAATAGCTTTTAGTACACTAGCTACCTTGAACTTAGTAAAAGATTTAATTACAATCTTCCATGTTTTAATTATTTATAATTATTTACTTCTTATTAATTTACAGTCTATATTAATTGTTTAACATTGACACACACACAAACAGAGAAATGTTAAATGTCTTGGCTATTTATTAAAATACACTTCCAAACTTTGATAACACTACTTGACTCTATATTTTCATGTCATGGTAAAGTTACATACTTAACTGAATTGAATTGATGAAGTGTAAATATCCCTTTAAATATATCATTAGTTTTATTTTTAGAAAGAAATTAATGCATTACATGAGCAAATTCATAAATTGCAGAATACAAGTTTTCCAAATGAAAATACAAATAGTAGAAGTAACAACCAATATATTGAAAGTCAAGCTGAAAATGAAAACAGAAGATCTGGAATGTCTAATGGAACTGTTCCCAATGATAAGGTTTTCTTAACTAATTTATGATCTTGTTAAGTAACTGTAAAGATATTTTAGTATTTTTTTGTTTGTTTGTTTTAAATATTTTAAGTAAAAACTTAAAAAAAATGTGGTTGTTAATAAAAATATTTTTTGTCTTTAACTTAAGCTTACTGAACTATGTTTTACAAATATCTACTAAATTTTAGTAACAAGTATTGAGAAAACGAGAACAGTTTAAAATTTACTACTTAAAAAAAAGGTGTTGGTTAAGAATAATTTTATTGAAAAAAAAGTGTTCTTATTCATAAAGAAGTTTAGTAAGATCTTTTTTAAAATTTAATTTTATCATTTTTTGTTTTTCAGTCTGATTTTCATATAATTGAAGAACGCTATCAGATACTTGATGGTGTTTTGCAAGATGCTTTACAAAGAATTGATACTTATGCTGAGCATGAAGCAACTTTGGAGGAAGCATTGAATAAATTAACTGAAGATCTTAACTGTAAAATGGATTCAGGCACAGAAAAAAAGTTAAGAAAGTTCTTAGGTGCTTTACTTTTTAAGCTTTATTTATTTGTATTTTTAAAACAAAGTTTTTTTCTCTTTTATTATAAATAAACAACTGTATTTATTGGTGTTTTTTTAAGAAATTATTGGTGTTTTTTTATTTTATTAATTTCTTGTTTTTTTTAGAGGAACGTCTTAAAGAAATTCAAAAAACTTGTATTTCTTTTCTGGATGAGTCAGGCTCAGATATGCGTAATGCTGCAGGCTTGAGGAAACCAATTGGATCTTATCATTGTATTTCTTGTGATCGATCAATTGATGTCTCTACATCTGGTTTTATGCCCACTATACCTCAGAAGTTTCCCTCTAAGAAAACGCTGGCGCCATATACCTCTTATGAACTTGATCATGTAATCATTTATTTTTAATTCTAAAACAAAAATGTGAGTCAATTAAGATTAGAAAAATTTTTTAAACTGTTTTCTCATTGTCTTGATTGCTAGCTTCGTCAACAAAAGTTTAGTACAAACCAATTTTCATATGACATGTGTAATCGTTCTTGTGGTGGTCAACATACAATTGTCAATTCTTCAATATATCGAACTCAAAAAGGGTTACCTGTTTTAACAGCAGACGGTAACTAAGTTGCTTTTTCTCAAAAATCCCTAAAATGATAATAGATTTACTGTATGAACAAATTTCCTTTGTATTCTTTAGAAGTCCTCTCAAGAGATATAATAGTGGATTCCAAGGAATACTCTATTGGTGATTGTGTTGTTGGGACTGATGGCCATATTTACAGGGGAAAATATCAGCAGGTAGTATGGTTTTTTCGCTATTGTTACAGCTGTTAAAAAATAAAGATAGTCAAAATTATTTTGATACCTGATTTTTATGAAACTTAAAGCATTTTGCAAGCAATCTTTGCCTAACTAATTAAGGTTAGTATTAAACATGCTCTCTCAATACATATAGGTCACATTTCCACCTACATATCCAAAAAAAATACCTTACAGCCGCAGTAAGCACGGAAGTCCACCTCAACGTATGTCATATTCAGCAACTGCCTTCAATCAAAAGGTAAATATAAACATAGAATTTTAACCTAAACAATCGCTTAAGAATGACAAATACTGTATCGTTTTTCTCTTTTTATTTGTATGATTAGGCAAATAAACTTTTTTCTGTTTGTGCAGCTTGGTGCAGTACCGAAAATTGATGAAGCAATACGTCCGCATTCTGCTGATTTTGCAAAATCGCAAACTATTAGTCCTGTACTTCCTCCTATCATTCGAGATCACAGCCCGACAGAAGATTGCAATACTGAAGTTTTTTAAATCTTACTTCTAGTTTAGTTTTTAGAATAATTTTATATTAAATTTTTAAGGATGAAACAGCATTTCTTTGATTCTTAATTTTGATATAGTTTTTTTTCAGTTTTTAGCCTTAAACTATGAAAATTTGAATGAAACTTTGGTTTTCATATTTTATTGATTAAACAACTTTTATATTCTGTAATATAAGATATAGAATACGTATTCTTTAGTTCATAGGTTTATCTTGAAATTTACAAGGTTTTTTCTTTTTTAAACTTTTAACCTGTTCAACATATATACTTGAAACTTTTTTTTAAACTTATTCATAAAAATACTAAATTGTAACATCAGTACAAACCAATTAGAGATGGTATTTGTAGAAAACTAAAACTGAAACAATCATATATACATGCAACAAATTTTGATTTGGAAAAAAATTTATATTTTCTATCATAAAACAAAAAAATAAAAGAACGGTATTTCAACCTCTTCTTGTGCAACTTTTTAAATGTAAGTTTGTTAACTAGTAGAAAATGATAAAAGATCCTGTTAACAGAATGTGGATTTTTAAATGGTTTCTAGTTATTGAGATTTGATGTTTAAAAAACGTCTTTTTTTGAGGTTAGGAATTCAAACTAATACAATTCATTCACAGTGAAGATGCAGTTATTATTTGGATTTTCAACTGACCCTTGAAACAGTATCGCCAATACCATGTCAAGGTTTTCCCACAACACCTAGATAAAAATGTTCATTCAGTTGATTAAAATCTTCATTATTGGTTGGGTAAATTTCTGAAACTGTATTTGTTATTATTGACCGGCACACAGTGAGTCAGAACCCAAAAAACCCCAAAGAAAAACATTTGCTAGGAACTAACCCAGCAAGCACACAACGTTGAAACAACGTTGAAATAACGTTGATCAACGTTATTTCAACGTTGTTTCAACGTTGTGTGCTTGCTGGGAATATATTAAGTTATGCAGCTATGCACAAAAGTTTAATCGAGATAGAGTTTTTCATGAAAACGTGCGAGTTTTTCTAACATTAACCCAGCAGGCACACAACGTTGATCGACTTTGATCAACGCTATTTCAACGTTTTTTCAACGTTGTGTGCTTGCTGGGAAGTTTATCGGATATAGATTTTAAGTTTATTTTTTTTGTTTTTTGCTATTTATGTTTGTATTGATAAAACAGACGAAAAAAAATATTCACACATTAATACACTACTTCCTTAAAATTTATTGAACGCTAGATGATGTATTTTACTGATGACAAAAGTTTCATCGAGTTATTTAATTATAGATTTTTCACACTTCATAACTAATTATTATACTTAATTACCGCTTTAAATGATAAATGTAGTGAGTACTCATGATTCTTAAATAAAAAAGTAATTTTAAAATTACAAAAAAATATTTTTATTGCTAAAAATTATCTAAAGAATAACTGCAATATTTTAAATTTTAATTCGCTTACAAACGGGTAGAAAAGCAGTGTCAGAGAGCATCAAAAGGCAAATTATAGGAACGGTCAAATCAAAGAATCATAACAACGTTGAAATTTGTAAACTTGTGGGTGTTTCTGAATTTAGCGTTAGAAAAACCGTGAAAATCTGGGAGCTGACAGGTAAGGTTGTTGACATGCCTCGTTCTGGAAGACCATGACAAAAGTAGCATATTCAGAACCAGTAGAGAAAATCCTAGGCTCAGCAATAAAAAGCTAGCTCAAATATTCAACCAATTCTTTTTTAATCGAAATGTCAGCGGAGAACTTGTTAGAAAAACTTTAGCAAAAAAAGGAAGAATATACGTTAAAAGATTTGAAACTGAGAAATATTGTGAGCACTATTTATGAGCAAGACGACAAGGTGGTGGAGGCTCAGTAGGCATATGGGGATGTTTTTCCCACAAATGCTTTGGTATTTGTAAGCTGTATAATGTATCAATTAATATACCTGCAAAAACACACTTTGAAACACATTAGGTTCCATTTTTTGCCAGAAGGAAGCAATACATCTTCTAGCAAGACGGGGCTCCAGCACACACAGCACATAGTATAACACACTGGTTTAACACAAAGAAGATCAACTTATTGCCTTGGTACCCTGGATCACCAGGTATCAACACAGTAGAAAATATTTGGTCATAAATCAATGCTCAATTAGTAAACCATCAAATTCAATCAAACAAGCATTTGAGGCAGCTTTTGAACGAGAATTGTTTAAAAGTGTCACATGAGATGTACATGAAATTGGTCGAATCAATGCAGAGACGAGTTCTTGTTTGCCATCGAGGCAAAGGAGGACACTTTAAACATTAAATTTGTATTTTTTTAAATTTTTTATGTTCTACACCTTAACTCGATTAAACTTTTATGCAACTCATTTTTTGATTATATAATTAATCATTTGATTTTTTTTTGTTGATCTTATCTTATCAATGTTAATTGTATAGCTAATTGGTTGTTCTTTTAAAAATAAAAATAAAAATTAATTAAGCTCAGTTTTCTGATTTTTTATAGTTGAAAAAAAACCCTGAAAAGTTTGATTGAAATTAGCATCTCGATAAAACTTTTGTGCTGTAACAAAAACCAGCTGAAAACTGGAATTAATTGCTTTTTAGTTAGTTTTTAAGAATTAACCAATTTTTTCACCTTTTTCTGAGACATTATTTTATTTATTTTTTATTGCGAAACTCGCACACAAAATATTCGCTTTAGTGTCTTTAAGATTGATAGGGGCAAAAGCAGTTTAAAATTTAATTTGAAATGTTTAAGAGATTTGGTAACTATTAACTATATTTTAAGAGATTTGGTAACTATTAACTATTATTTTAAGGGATTTGGTAACTATTAACGATATTTTAAGAGATTTGGTAACTATTAACTATTATTTTAAGAGACTTGGTAACTATTAACTATTATTTTAAGAGATTTTGTAACTATTAACGATATTTTAAGAGATTTGGTAACTATTAACTATTATTTTAAGAGATTTGGTAACTATTAACGATATTTTAAGAGATTTGGTAACTATTAACTATATTTTTGACACTGCACTTTGATTTTAGATAATCATTCCTAAGATCTCAAAAAAAGGTGCCCCAATAGTGATTTTTTTTAAAATTTTTTAATCATAAGTTTGGTTAAAAAACTAAGAGATCCCACCAGATTTCATGTCAGTTTTAACTTTTTCCAAATGATAGGTAGGGTCATGGCACCCCTTACCGTGAAGAAGCACCTACCGTGGTTTTTTAAAAAATTAGTAAATTTTTTATGTTTTTTTTTAAATTTATTTTTTTAGAATTGTTTTATACAAAACTAACTTATTTCACTAATAATAGATTTTTAAAAAGATTTTTAAACATTTGAGATGTTTTTTTACCCGTAAATGATTTTTTATTGCTTTCTTAAGAAAATCTTTAACAGTAAAAAAAAGTTTGTCTAGTTTTTTTTATGGCTTAAAATTTATATGATTTTTTCGATAAAAGTTTAAAATAGTTGTAAAAACATTGAACATTTTAAATCTTATCAAAAAGTATAAGAATTTTTTGTATAACATTGTTTAATCATTTACACGGTAGGTGATTGCGAAAATTATAATACTTTGCACTTACCGTTTATAAAAATATTTTTTCGGACGTGTTTTAATTTGTGAAGTTCTCTCTCTAAAAAACCATTTAAGTTAATTTAAGTTACCAATTAAAGGTCATTTAACCCCTGGGGAGTATTTATTTGATATGTTTTTTATACTGTTTATTTATTATGTGAAATGAATTCGATTAGAAAGATGCAAGGTTCAAAAAAGAATAAAAATATTCGAAAAAAGACTTTTATATTCAGAAGAACAACTGCATGCAGCACTTTGAGCTTTAAATAAAGCTGAAAAAATTTTATGTGTCAGCAAAAAGTTTAATGTTCCTGAAAGTACCTTACGCGACAAATTATCTGGTAAAACCCAACCCAAACGGCA
The DNA here is from genome assembly GCF_058129835.1 of Hydra viridissima. Lineage (NCBI taxonomy): Eukaryota > Metazoa > Cnidaria > Hydrozoa > Anthoathecata > Hydridae > Hydra > Hydra viridissima. The sequence continues at coordinate 8,258,210 of NW_028324310.1, forward strand.
AAACTCTGGCATTAAATAATATTTTGGAGAACGAATTGGTTGCTTGGTTAATGCAGTGCGCTAACATGGGATTGGCCATAACAAAAAAAGTTATTAATTAAGGCAGTACAAAAAATAGTTAAAGGGCGAGGTATAAAAACACCATTTAAAGATGATATCCCAAGTAAAAACTGGTTTTACAAATTTATGAGCCGTCATAAGGAAATATTGCAAAAACGAGCAGAGCATATTAGTAGAGCTAGAGGTCTTATAACTGAAGCATCGATAAGAAAATGGTTTAATGAGGTGTATGAATTATTAGGTGATGATGCGCAATACCTTAATGATCCATCTCGTGCTTTTAACTTAGAAGAAACTGGTTTTGAGTTAGCACCAAACACTGGAAAAGTAATTGGATTAGAGGAAGAAATGTTGATAAAGAATACAAGAACAGCAATAAGGAAAACCTTACAACTCTATTTTGTATAAATGCAAATGGTGAATTTGCACCATCATTAACATTGTACAAGTATGCTCGAATGCCAAAAAATATTGCTGCTGCTGCACCACCAGGTTGGGGTCTCGGTAAAAGTGACAGCGGCTGGATGACTGCCGAATGCTTTTATGAGTACTTCACAAATGTGTTAGTAACATATTTGAAATCTATTAATACACAATTACCAATATATATGTTCATGGCTGGACATCGCTCGCATCTGTCTAAAGAGCTCAGCATGTATTGCTCTTTGGAAAGAATTCATTTGATTTCGTTGTTTCCTAATGCTACACACATCTTACAACCATTAGATGTGTCAGTTTTCGGACCAATGAAGAAAAAATGGCAGAACATTTGTTGGCAATTTAAATTGGATAACGGTTTTAATGAAATTCGCAGAGAAAATGTACCAATGTTGTTGCCCTTACAAAAAAACCCAGTGAACTTCCAGTGAAAAATTGTTCCAAAACCCAGCGAACTTCCAGTGATCTTTTCCAGCGAACTTCCAGTGATCTTGTTCCAAAACCCAGTGAACTCCCAGTGAACTTTTCTAGTGAACTTCCAGTGATCTTTCATAGCTAATTAGCTATGAGAGTTAACTTTCATGTTTTTATATATAAAAAATGGAAGTTTAGCGAATTCGCTGGAATTTTATTTTTTAGGATATATATTTTTTTAAAACGTTCATAAACATTTTAAATATTTAAAACCGTTAAGCGCGAAAAAAGACAAATTAAGCATAAGAAAAAAAAAAGTTTAATATAACATTTATTTAAAAATATCGATATTTAGAATAAAAATACAATGTATAAATAATAAACTACCTTAAGTATGAATACAAACTTTCATAAATTTTTAACAAGAAAATAAAAAGTAAATTCACTAATATAAAGTAAGTGTTTTTTTTTATTGACCTTATTTATGGCTCAGATTTTGTAAATCTGAGCCATAAATACGGGAACTCCATCAGTATTAACAACAAGTCTAATTGTTGCTTGCCCATTTTCTTCAAGATCTGCTAAATGTATCCAATTGTTATCGCAAGTATTTTTAAGCTGTGTGTTTATGTTTAAAATATGAAAAAAATTGCATTTCTTATGAAGATAGGATGATGTAAAATATTTTAAAACATTTTGGACACTGCTTATTAAGACTTAAAGCAACTTCACAAACATCACAAAAAAAAACTTTTTCATATAACTCTTTTTCTTTCTTAAAAAACTTTAAAAACAAATATTTAGATGTAGGCAAAACACTGTGTGGCAATAAAATAGTTAAGAGAGTTAACAACGCCTCTAAGGCTTCGTAGGACAAATTAAAGCGCAAAACAAAAGTCATTATGCATAAACATGCATTAGAGACATTTATCTTTGCCCCAGGATACAGAGGTGGACTCTCTGAACTTTCATTTTCATCAAACTCATTATTGGTTGTTTCATTTTTTGGTTCATCTAAGTCAGATAGATGATCCATAAATTCATTGTCAATAGAATGATTGTCATCAGAGGTACTCTCATTCTGTTGTTGAGCACAGTTAACTTTTGACATCCTCCAACGTGTTGTTCTTGGAATAATTACTTCCCCTGATTGCCATTTCTTGTAGCAACCAATTCTAGGCATCTAAAATAAAAGAGGCAAGCAGGTAAAATTAAATTTTAGTTAAACAAGATTAACATCAGAAAGAGAACAAGAGAAACTATTGTGCTTAACCTAATTGTGCTTAAATAACAATGATGCTTATTTTACAGCTAGGTCTTTAGTATATACAATACAAACTATACTTTTATTTGATGAAAAATTTTTTATCAAGTGTATGATGTATATGTAAATATCAAATGCACATATATGTTAAATGAAGGTGTTTAAGCGGAATAAAATTTTATAACTTTATTTAAATTTTATAACTATTCAGAAAATTTAATATTCTTTTGAAAATTATAAAACTTACAAAATATCTATTCCGATGAGTCTTAATTGATGAAATTTTCTGATGTCTTAATTGATGAAACACAGTGTAAAATGAAATAAATTTGATAAATGATTTTTACTAATTTGCTATGTTCTTTTAAGAACATTGAGCACTCTATTTTAAGAATACATTTAAAATTATTTGGATATATACGTGTATATATATATATATATATATATATATATATATATATATATATATATATATATATATATATATATATATATGTATGAATATATATACATAATTGGCCATAAATTAGAGCTCACTATTTTTTTTTTTTTTTAAATCCTGTTTGATTGAAATTATTTTAAAAACTATTATACTTTTTCAATATTTTATTAGTATTAAATAACTAGTATCATGTTTACTGTTTAATTAACATGTGGTTTCCTTAAAATTTATTTTGTACTCCTAATTATAAATAATTTGATAACAACTACTATAAAAATTTTATTTTTTAACTTGGTCAAAAGTTAAGGCTCACTGCTTTATTTTTAAAATTTAGGTAATATATTTATGATTTTTTTCAATAATTTTGATTTTATTATCATCTGCATTTATTATTTCTGATACTTTTTTGCTTTTTGTTTTAAGTAGTACTAATAAAAACACGAATAAATTAAATAATAAAAAAGTTACAAAATGAGCGAAGAAATACAGCATGAAACTCCAAAATCACGGTCGAGAATCTCTGAAAAAACACATTATGAATCAATTTTTCTTCGAAACCAAGGACTCATCGTCAAATCTCATCGTCAAATAGCAAATAAGTTAAATATTGCATATTCAATTGTTGCACCTATTTTAAAACGTTTAACTGAAACAGGTGACATTAAGGATCGGCAACGATCTGGTTGGCCACCTGTAACAACACAAAGAGATGAACGCTTATTAATTCGTTTAATGAAACATGACAGAAAATTATCGTCAAGCGCTCTCTGCCATAAACTAAAAAATACATCTGGAATAAAAGTGAGTTCAAGAACTGTTAGAAGAATTCTTCATAGAAATAATTATATGTGGCGATCTGCATGCAAGAAGCCAAGACTTTCAAAGAAACAGCAAAAAGCAAGGATTGCATGGTGCAATCAGCATAAAAATTGGCCTGATTGCAAGTGGCAAAATGTTATATTCTCTGACTAAATGAATGTTGAGGTAGATATGCGAAAATGCTGTGTTATGCTAAGGCGATCACCTAAAGAGAGATTTGATTCGAATTGTACATTAAAACGAACAAAGCAAGGTAGTGGGAGTATAGGCATTTGGGCCTGCATGAATTATGCAGGACTTGGATGCTATCAATTATTTGAAGGTAGACTTAATGCTGATAGATATATTGAAATTTTAGATAATTGCCTTCTTCTCTCAATTGATATATTTAAAGAAGAAAACAGTAATATCATATATCAACAAGATGGTGCGCCATTCCATACAGCAAAAATATGCAAACAATGGTTTGTCGACAACCAAATATCGATAATGTCTTGGCCTGCTAACAGCCCTGACTTAAATTATATAGAAAATTTATGGTCATGGTTAGATCATCATCTTGGAAAAATCAAAATTTCAAATGTTGAGCAATTAAAAATTGAAATATAGAAACTGCTTGACAATGTGCCTAAAGAAATAACTCAAAATCTTGTAAATTCGATGCCAAAGAGAGTAAACCAATGCTTACATGAGAAAGGAGGTTCTACAAAATATTAAAATGCTTTTTTTTATGGTTTTCCATTTGTAAATTGTTGTTCTTATATATTATTTGAAATATAACCTTAACTTTTGTCCAAACTTTTTTTCAAAATAATATAACATGTTTCATTATTTTTCAGTTTTTGGTATCACGACCATTATGTTTAAATTTATTTTTTTGATTTCCATAATGTATATAGATTTTACTTATAATGTTAAAAAACAAAATATAAAAAATGAGTTTTGTTCTCAATTCATTTTATTTTGAATTAATGTTTTATAAAAAAAAAAAAGTGAGCTCTAATTTATGGCCAATGATGTGTATATATATATATATATATATATATATATATATATATATATATATATATACATATATATATATATATATACATATATATATATATATATATATACATATATATATATATATATATATATATATATATATATATATATATATATATATATATATATATATATATATATATATATATATAGGCGCTACTGCAGTTTCTCCCCCCCCCCCCCCTTTTTTTTTATGATTGATTATGATAGAGAATTTTATGCTGATTCAGAAAAACATAAAAACATAGGCCTGAAAATTAACGGAAAGTGCTCTAATTCGAAGTCAAAGTGCTCTAATTCGAAGTCAAAGTTGTAAAAAATCCCACTAAAAACCCTAATATTCGCCATTTTTTTTCAAAACGCTTTCATTTTTAACGAAAACTAATTACCGTTACATTGCGCAATAAACAGACCTGGTTTCCATCAGCCTTTACATTACTGTTTTAAAGTATTATAACGAAATTGTTATAACGAAATGAAATTAATGGAAGATTTCAAATAAAGGTTGAACGTAGGATTTGAGAATGCAGACAAACTGATGAATAATTATCATTGTATCGTACGCTGGTTTTTTTATTAAAAAAAAATGGTTTAAAGGTTACTATTTCTAAATTTTACATGTGATAAAACAACAATGAACTAAGTTTCAAAAGTTCTTCTTTTAGGAAAAAAAACTGTTGATTTCTTTTTTAAAATTTATTACAAAAGTACATTACTTGCAATATAGTTTATTCTCTAATAAATCAAAAAACGGCTATTTTCATTACCACAAAAACTTGCGCAAGATAAACATACTTTAACAACTTTTTTAACGTAAAAACCATGCTATTAATGAATTGCTTTTGTCAGCAAAAAGATCATTAACTTATTATTTTCAAAATGGCGAATATTAGGGTTTTTAGTGGGATTTTTTACAACTTTGACTTCGAATTAGAGCACTTTCCGTTGATTTTCAACTCTATGTTTTTATATTTTTCTGAATCAGCATAAAATTCTCTATCATAATCAATCATAAAAAAAGGGGGGGGGGGGAGAAACTGCAGTAGCGCCTATATATATATATATATTTGACATATTTTTGAAAAACTTTTTTTTTGTAATTATAAGGACTCCTTAAAATATTTTTTATTCCAAAAAAATTTTAAACCTAGTGTTTTTGTATTAGATAGAACACATTTAGGGGGTGGGAACAAATTATTTTCAAAAATGCTGTTTTTGGGACACCCCAATATATATATATATATATATATATATATATATATATATATATATATATATATATATATATATATATATAAATCAATCGTTATCTATTATGTTCAATAATCTACAATAAAGAAATTTATAATAATAAATTTTAGTGAAATTATAAAGTTGAATATGTATTCGCTTTAATAAAAATGAACATACTGAACAACATACCTGTGGTTTTGGAAATTGAATAGAACTTAAAATAATAGAACTGAAACTGTAGATATAAAAAAACAACGTTTACTTTATTACAGAGACTGGAAAAAAATTTTCAAGATGTTATATCTGTCAAATTTCAAAAAAGTTATGTTAGCTAAAGTTATATCAATATTGAGTTATGAAACCCGCGGCGTTTTCGATTATTGAAAATCAGCGCTATATTTCCACTAAGGTTTTAGATCACTGGAAATAAAATGACGTTTTTCGTTAAACTTCCAGCGATAGCTCCAAACAAACCATAAATTTAATAGAAGCCAACAATAATGTATCAAATAATTAAATCGATAAAGAATTGTATTTAGATATTTGCAGTACGCAAAATGAAATCGTATCTAGTAATGTTAGCGAATTCGGAAAAAGCGAAATTATTGATGAATCAGTTGAAAGTAAATCAGCAACAGATCCAACAGATTCAAATAAACAAATAATAAAAGATGTAAATCCATTACACGACTTTCTTTTATGGCCAAAACAACCAATCACGAAAAAAAGGCTTAAACAAGTTGAACGATTACCGAGCGTTGTAACTTCATCCAAATGGTTAGAGATTCAAATAACTAAAGAAAATGCAAAGGAAGAAGAAGATATAAAAAAAATTGAACGTAAAAATAAAGCTGCTAAAAAAAAAGAATTGAAAGAAAAAAAAAAACAAGAAAAATCTAAAAGATAACAAGCTGTAACAAAAGAAAATAAAAATAAAAGACAAAAAAAAAAACATTTAAAAAAAGAATTTAAAAAGAAAAAAGGTTTAAATTCAGAAAATAGCTTTGGTGGATAATTTTATAACCGATGTCTTCTTTGTTTTGTAATCATAATAAGATTATATATTTGTTTCTCGATTTAAATATATAAAACTAAAATTAAAATATACGATTTTTTTCATACACTGTAGGTGGAGAATCGATTACGGTAGGTGGTGCTTCATCACGGTAGGTGAAGAAACGTACTAGCTCTTACAAAAAATTAAAAACAACATTAAAAAAATAACTTTACTCCAATTCGAATTATATAATTTAGTTAATAATTGAGTATACAATGTTAATTCGAAAACCCTAAATAAAAATCTGTTTCTGGTTTTGGTTTAAAGTTAAAAGTTTTCTTAAAGTCGCGGTGGGGGGGTGGGGGGTGGGGTGCCAAGACCCTATATATGAAAGCAGGAAAAATAAAATTAGTTGCCCGAACTTGCCCCAATTCTATATACAACCTTTTGAAAAAAGTCAAATGTAAAATTTCATGTTAATCATTTTTCACACATTTTTCACTCTATATTAGCACTACTGAGTTAATTTGTAATAACTCAAAAGCCAACATTCAAAAACTGATGCTCAAACAAATCATGCTAAATTTCAAAACTCAAAAATCAAAAATTCCATGATTTGACTGCCTACTACCTGAATTAAACGTTTAAAAATAAAACTTGCGTAAAAAATAACGAATAGTAGTTTATTGCTCACGTTCATCATGAATATACTTTTAGATTTATTTTCTATCATTCAAGAGTTTGGAATTAATCATGATAATTTATTTGAGGCTCTTCTACTTGAGTTTTGTAGATTGAAGGGTCTAGACCATGGAAGTATTGATGAAACTGAAATGATAAATCTCAAATCTAATTGTAAATTCAAATCTAAATTACTGAACCTTCTCAAGACTTCTGGAACATGAGCAAACCTGGCTGGATAAAGAAATAACAGTGAACAGAAAAGACGTTCCTGCAAGTCCAAGTGGAAAGAACAAGGACTGGGAAGATCATAGTGAGAGAAGCAAAAGGTCAGTGTAGTAATAAATCAATTGAATTCAAACCAATTCAAAAAGTAGTTTACTCACTTATATATTAAAAAAAGGTTACCAAATTGGCTGAACAACCTACTTAAGCATTAGCATTAGCTTCAATAAGAAAAGACTCTGGAGATCCTGCCATGAAAGATTTTATTTTTGTTACAAATCCTGGAAAAGTTAAAAGCATGAAAGTTAGTTATCCGATAAAAATGAAAATTAAAGATGCCTTGAGCTTTAAATTCAGTGTGATCTTTCAGATGAACAGTATCAAATTATCAGAAATTCATCCATAATACAGAATACAGATATTTATCCTTTATTTCAAATTAAGAATGAAAGGCAGAAATATTATCCTGAGGGTGTAGTTCTAACAGAAATATCTGCTTCAACTCCTCCTCAGAGTTTGTTTAACCATACTCTGACTAGGATAATAACTTTTACTGAATGACAAAACTCTATGAGAATATTTTCTCAGAGTAGGGGGGTGGGGGGTGGGGGATGGGGCTTAAGGGTGGGGAGGTTAAAGGTGTAATTCATATTAAAGGGGCTTTTGATGGTGTTTCCAAAATGTCTATAAACAAAAATATACTGATAAAAATATTGGAAAGACCCAAGTTAACGAGCAAAGTCTTTTTCGGACAGCTATTGTTCCACTTAAATTAACCATCATAAAGGAAACAGTATGGTTGAATAAGAAGCCCTCTAGTACACATCGTTATTATACACACCTCCAATATCAAAAAGAAACGAAAGAGTTGATCAGAAATGAAGATGAACATCTTAAAGCTGAAATGAATTGACTGATCGAGTTTGAGGTAAAGTTAGAAGTAGCAGAAGGCAACCCCTGAAAAAAGTAGTTTCATTAACCGCACTAATTTCAAAAACCACAAGTCTGAAAATGGAAAACCACTTCCCCGTGATGTTTCATCTTTTTTAATGAGGTAATAACAAAATAAAGCTGTTTTTGCTAATAATACTTCTTTCTTTTTTTATTTTGGTCATAGAATAGTAAGATAAGATAATACGGCATTTTTGTTGTTAGAATCTTTTTTATTTTAATTTGTATATGTGTGTTTTGGTTTGAGGAACCCAAATTTTTTTATTTAAATTAATCTTTGTAAACGTAAAAGACTCCATGAAGCATACGCGTGTATTGTATGCCTATAAATAGCTAGATAAATGTAAAGTTTATTTCAAAAATATATGGTTCATATTTTATAAATGGTATCATATGATATTTGGGATCGAGGGATCCAAATTTTTTATTTAAATCATTATTTGCGCACGTAAATGACACTGAGACGCCTACGCGTGCGTTATACGGTCTCGGGTACGCATAAAATTAATTCTATGAACAAATTTAAATGTTCTGACCCAAAAAACACAAGTATTTCTGTATCACATGTTTACGCTTGATGGTTATATAATTTTTGCCATTTTTTCACCTTTCTGACTCACTGTGCTGCGCAAATAGCCATAAAATAGTGTATGTGAATGATTTGTGACATTTCTCCACTTCATGTAGACGTTGAACTTTGTAAGCCGTTTAAACATCATATATCATATTATCAGATTAAAAGCTAAATAAACTGTGTTTTAAATCATCCTCACTTTATTATAATCTATAAACGGATCGAGGTTTTATTGTAAATTATTCTAACAGAAGTCTGAGATTTTATCTCGAATGACGAAGTTTTCTGCAAAATCTCTCAACATAACAGCCTTTTTTTTTCCCCATATGAAGTTTATGTTCTAAAGTATATTTGCTCCGTAACTTTGATAAAGAAAGTTTGAGGTCTCTAACTTATCCTATATATTCTTCAATCGTTGCACAAACGATCTTTAGATTCCATATGTTTGCGAATGTTTGAAGATTACCTCTGAACTGCCGAGATTTTCAATCACCGTTTGTAATAATCCTGCTGGGACATAACTGACACTTGTGAATCGTACATCCTCTGCTTTCAAAAAAAAGGTAGGCAGGCCTTTATAACTATCGTCTATTGGAAAAGCTTCAACTAAAAATTTGATTTTAAGGAAATGAGCAAACATATGCACTATGTCTACCAGTCGTATCAGCTAAACGCACCATTTTGGTCTCAGTGTAAAAAACTTAAAAATCAAATGTAAGCGCCATTTTATAATAACTTGAACTAAGTTCAGCATTAAGTTTTTTTTATCTTTCCACGAATAAACTACTTCGTTAAATCATTTTAAAAAAAAAAGGGAGTTTTTAAACATTCAAAGTTAAAAGAATTTAGAAAAAAAAACGGTGCGTCTTATTCCTTTGATATAAACGCATGCTTGTTTCAGTTCTTCAAGACGCATGCGCAGAATTGCTAATCCACTAAACCCTTTAAACTTATTTTTATAGCAAGTTTTAGATAACAAATATATGTATGTATAAGAACCTTTAACTCCAGAAACTATGCTGTTTTAATGTAGAGTTAAGAGTACGAGTTTAATAAACTTCGGAAAATTCAATTTATCTTAAAAGATTGATATAGAAATTGGTTATTATTCGTTGACAAAAAAAGCTTAAAACTAACGAATTCGTTGGCCTCGTAAGCTTAAAACTAACGAATTATCCTTCTTAGGAAATCAGCCAATAAAACTTTAATAATTTAATTTCACTTTAGTATTCTCTAGTAACAAAATATTCAGGTGTTAATTCATCCACCAAGCTTCCCATTACCATTTCAAAAGCTTCCCATTACCATTTCAAAAGCTTCCCATTACCATTTCAAAAGCTTCCCATTACCATTTCAAAAGCTTCCCATTACCATTTCAAAAGCTTCCCATTACCATTTCAAAAGCTTCCCATCACCATTTCAAAAGTAATTCAAACTGTCAACAGGTGCTTTTATACCAACCAATCTTAAAATACGTTAAGAGAAATTTTATGACCAAATTACGAACAAATTATTTATAGCCCTCCTTGCACTTCTTTAATTCAAAACTTGGATTCCAAGAAAAATTTAGAAGTTGTATATTTATTCACTTTTATTTTTTATTTTTGTGTGGGCAGAAAACAATAATTACCATTCAAATACAATGAAAACAGGGCTGACGATAGCAAAGAAAAAAGCTTTTTTTATCTAAAACGTTTTGTTTGTTATTGTCAGCCATTCGTTGTACAGAAAGAAATTATGCCTTGGAGCATCAAGATATGGTAAACTAGTTATTCACCATTCATAGTAAAACAAAGTTCATAAAGTTACTTAATTTCAGCGGTTGTTGTAAGCAGTTATGGTTCATTTAAATAAAAAAAACTGATCACTCTGGTCTCGATTGATCTGGTTTTGTAAAAGAAGAACTTCAATTACATACAAAATTTAAGAAATCAAACGTGCTTTGTAAACCGTGCGCAGCTGCCGAAAATGGAATTGTGAAGGTGGTATTTAAAATGTCCCTCAGTGTGTGTTTATTTATTTTTGCAGTTTAACACCTGATTCATTTAAACATTTTTCTCTGGTCTCGACTCGTTAGTAAAAACGTTTGCCTCGGTTTGTTAACAAAAATCATAATTTTTTTACAATATTAACGTCTTATAACTGAGTTAGTGTCATTTTCTTTAATTTTATTTTTAGTTATTTCAAAGCCAAATTTCATCTTCAGTTGTGTAATTGATTGATTTTTTATTCAGTTGCACGGGTGCGTCAACCTTGTTTCTCAATTGCCTCGCACTTTTCTTAATTGGATGAGTAATACGTTTATATCGAAACAAAATTATAAACTTATGTTAATGATTTATTTCTTATCCGTTCTACGCATACAACACAGCTCAGTGAATTCCTCGTAACTTTAGTATTGATGTTGTACTGCATAATCAGTGATCTTTTCTATGCAAAAATGTAACCAAACAAAGGGTTTTATGGATTACTAGCGACTGAGTTTTTTTTAAATGAAATAGGTTTATGACTGGAATATTTGCAGCCTGTTGAGTCTGAGTAAGTCTAATTCGTGTGGTTAAAAACAGCAAATTTTATGATTTTGAGATGTGGTTAAGTATTAAAGCTGTGGCATCTGAAGTATTTTATTTGTCTGCTTGCCTATTAGCTGCTACTTTTAAATCTTACAAGATAATATCACTTATTTGATGCTACTCTTTTTTTCACTGCTAAATATTTCCTCGATGCAATTGATTAATGTTGTTAAAGGAAAATCCTGGTCAACAACCTGGTTTCTTCTGATGAGCCAACAGCCTGGTTTCTTCTGATAAGCCAACTGTCTAGTTTCTTCTTACTTACAATTTCCTCGGGAGCTAAATTTTTTAAGTCTCTGAATTCTATGGCTTTAATGCCGGCTTTATGGTTTAAATGCTTTAATATAAAATGGATTGTTTAAGATTTCCAGAAAGTATGTACTGGGTTGTAGGAAGTTATAAAGCTTGAAGGTCACGAGAAAATTAGTTTTGAAAATATAGGTTTATAGGAAAATATAGGAAAATATAGGTATAAAGTAAGCAAAAAGTCTACTTTTACCAACTGTCAAATTTTTTAAAAGACTATATCGTTGTAACAGAGATTTTGAGTTAAATTTTCAAAAGTTACTCACTATGAGTGTAAAAATTACAACAAGCTTTTGTAATTGTCATACAAAAGCTTGTTGAAATTTTTATCATTCATACATACATATATACATACATGCATGCATACATACATACATACATACATACATACATACATACATACATACATACATACATACATACATACATACATACATACATACATACATACATACATACATACATACATACATACATACATACATACATACATACATACATACATACATACATACATACATACATACATACATACATACATACATACATACATACATACATACATACATACATACATACATACATACATACATACATACATACATACATACATACATACATACATACATACATACATACATACATACATACATACATACATACATACATACATACATACATACATACATACATACATACATACATACATACATACATGCATGCATACATACAATGATTGCAGGGAAGTTGTCGATTAAAACTGTCTAGCTTGAAATGTATAATTAAAAGATAGACAGTTGCCTAATAAGGAATCATTGCTGGTTCCTTATTAGTCAACTGTCTATCTTTTAATTATACATTTCAAGCTAGACAGTTTTAATCGCGTATTAAGAGATTTAAAGTGTCAAGTTGCTTTCTCTATTGCAAATATTTTTGTTTTTACATGGACAATTGTCTATACCTGTTTGTCTAATGACATTTTAGAAAGGTTTTTAAACAGATTTATTTTATATTTTTTGTTTGCTCTAAAAATGACATGTTGATCCGGCAGGATATTATAACATGACTTGATCATAAACATCGCAAATTTTAGGAGAGTAAAAAGAACCAGATGATATTTAGTTTTCTTTCGACTTGATGGAAAGCCTTACATTTCTAAGATGAAAGATTTTAGAAATGTAAGGCAACGATCCTCGAAAATCATCGAATAGACCTGTAAAATTTACTCTCATTTTGTATGCATAAAAAAGCTTGAAAACATTTCTGACCAACCAAAACTTTATATTAAAAAAAAATATTTTTCAAGAAAAAAGAAAAAGAAAATTCCGCATTTAATTATCAACTTTTTAATTCAATGTCACTGCATACGTCATTGCACATAGCACTGCACAATTTTATTTACAACCGTCTATACAAAACACGTTGTGTGGCTCATGAGCAGTGAACGTGAACAGTGTTACATAATTTTCATTCAGTTTATGGGTAAATTTGAATCCGCCATGCTCTCAAATACGGCGAAATAATAAACCCCTGAAACGCTCAAAAACTTTTATAAATTTGTTTTTCAAATATGACCAACATTTACGTATACTTTATTTTAAAAATTTCATAGAAAAAATAATCAAGGAAGAGCTTATGTTTATAAGGTGTTTTATAGGCATGGTTTAACTGCGTACGTGTGTATTTCCATGTTCTAAACAAACAATGCTCACGGTGTTACAGCAACTGGTATTCAGTTGCAAAAAGGAAATGTTTTTTGAATGCTCCCTGGATAATATGAAATGACATTTGAATTGTAATTACTTTAAAAATGATAATATTCTACTACAAGTATCAGTTTCTTTGCTTTTTGATTGACTCATGGAAAATGTTAACTTTTTTATTCGAGAAATTATATTGGGTTGAGCGATTCACTAACACCACTAGGTTTATATTGCGATGCCTTATTAAAAATGCTGAAAAATAATGGCAACCTATGATAATGGTAACGTACTTTGTTCTATAATTGTACAATCTTTTATATCATAAGCATTCTACATTGCACAATATTATTTAATATTCTATAACTGTAAATACTTTATTTTGCTGTTTATCATGTACTGACCATTTTTTAACCAAACAAAAACTTATGAAATTCGATGATAACCCAAAAGTTGATAAGTTTAATTGTTTAGTTTTTTTTATCTAAATGCAGCAACGACTGTTCTTTTTAATATTGTGTTTATGAAAGAAATTCACGAAGATGTTATAACAACGTTACCAACAACAATAACAAAAAGAATAAAAGTAACTAAAATTAAGTAAGGAATATTGAAAAAAAAAAGTATTTGATTCAAAAAATTATCAGAAGCTTTACATTTGAGAACCGAAACTCTCTAGTAAATGTAAATTCTGGTATTTGTAAAAACAATTTATCATCTATAAATATATTACATTTGTACTAAATTTTAGCCGATCTTTAAAGAAAATTAAAATTGACCAAACGGACGTCACTCAGCAGTTCATAGGGCTTAAATGGCGCTCAAAAGACGCTAAGGGTTTAAAATGTCAGCACGGCATGGTTTTCAGCAGAGCTAAGCTAAAACGTAAATTTATTAAAGAGTGCATCAAAAGTATCTCTAAATATTTGAATTAAGTTTAGTTCATAATGAATGTTCGAAAAACAGTTAGGATGTGTACTTTATTAATCCCCACTCTATTTTCAACGGAAACAATCTAGCAGGCTATAAAAATAAAACACCGACCTTAGGGAGCATCAACATCACACAGCTGGTTAAACAACAACTCCTTTTGATGATAAAACGAACAAAAAAGTTTTTACTTCTACCTTTAAACACTTAAGTATGTAAAATATTATATAAAAGTTGCGCTACATAAAATATATTTTAAAAAATATATTAACAAACTGTAAAACTAATGAAAGATACCCGAAAAAAAATTTAGTATCAAAAATTCAAAAAGTTTCGATAAAAATGAAGTCAAAATTTAAACTAACTTAAAGTAAAAGAGAAAAAAGTGAAGCGGTGTAAAAATTTAAAAGAATTATTTAAGAATTCGAAGGCTGACAAATAATTTTTAAAGTGTACTTTTTTAATTAATTTAATTGTAATTTAAAAAAGTTAAGCCATCAACTGGTGGCATTATTTTTATCGTGCTCTTCCCATAGTATTCTGAGAAAATGTCATATTAATCTCTTCTAATGCTGATGAGCTTTATTGTAAGATTAGATTTTTTTGATCACGTATAAATTTAGTTTTTATAATCTGAAAATTTTTTAGAAAACGAGAAATATATTGGTGAATTTTCAAAAGCTGTCTTTAGCAAGTTTTCGTTTTTATTGTTTTATCCATCATATGTTCTATATATTTTATATTTCATCTATTACATTTATAATTTGATTAATTTGTTTTTTAAAAGTATCGCTAATTAACTATTTAACAATAAGATTAATTTTTTTTCATCACAAGAAGAAGATGAATGATGATATTAAATATCTTTCACTAAGAATATGAACTCTTCATTTTGTTTTTAAGTAAAAAAAAGATTTTGGAAGTTGTAAAAAAATTAGAAATGTGCTCTTCAAAGAAAAGTGATTGTAAAACACATCCCGACGGTGGTTGGGGTTGGTGTGTAGTGGTTGCAGCATTCATAACGCAATTCGTGGTGGTTGGCCTGCAGAATTCTTCTGGAGTTATATTTAATGAGCTTGTTCAAAAGTTCAACAAACCGCGTGGCGAAACAGGTAAACATCTAGATTTCTTACTTTGATGTTAACATTTGAGCTAATACTTTTCATAAATATTTTTCCTTAATCTTTCCCCTGATTTGCAGGTTTTCTTCGAGCAGAAAGAATGTCATTAAAGAGTTTAATTTTTTCCATTTTTAGGATTTGTGAGCTCTATTTCCGTAGGTATGATGTTTTTATTGGGACCATTTACAACGTCTTTATGCCAGAGATTCACGTGCCGTAGAATTTCTGCTTTGGGAGGTTTTCTATGTACTTTGGGTATGATAGCTTCAGCTTATGCTCACACCCTGGAGTTAATGTACATTTCGTTTGGAATAGTATGGGGATTAGGGACAAGTTTTTGTTACTTCCCTGCAATGATTGTATTGGTTCCATACTTTGAAAAGCGTCTCCCATTGGTCACCGGAATTGTATCATCAGGTAGCGGGTTTGGAACTTTAGTTCTCAGTCCTTTTATACAATGGTTTGCCCACCAATACGGTGTCAAAAATGCTTTTTTAATGTTGGCTAGTCTACATGGTATAGTCTTCTTTGCAGGATTAGTATATCGACCTGTAGGTAAAAAATATAAAATTCGACAGGAGGTTAAATATATTGACAACAATTTTGAAGAAGAAAAAGATGACATCGCTTTATCTTCACATAGTGATGAATGTCAAGCTGAAGATCTCAGATGCTTAAAACCAATAGAAAAGAAAACAAAAATGAGAAGAAAAAAAAATAAATGTGGAGATTCTGAAATTGGAACTTTGTTTCGAAATAAGGCTTATGTTGCCTGGTGCTTCGGCTTATCGGTGTTTATTCTGGGATACTTTGTACCGTTTGTACATTTGGTAAGTAAAAACTGGTTAGATAAAATGTTTGTGATCTACTAATTTGTGTTGAGTTCAGTAATCCAGTTCATATTTGAAATATTTTAAAATATGCTTGACGAATATTTCCACAAAGGCTCTATATTTCCATACAGGCTCCACACAATCATCAGTGAAAGGCAGTTATTTATTGCATGTTATTGCTTCTAGGTTCGTTATGCAGTTTTAATTGGAATTCCTGAAGTAAAATCAGCTTTTCTAATTAGCACGTTGTCAATTTCAGCGACAATTTTCAAATTGGTTAGTGGAAAGGTGGCAGGCTTGAAGGGGGTTAATAAAATGAAAATTTACCAGATTGGTCTGCTTTTAATGGGAATTGGCACAACACTAATTCCAATATCCCATTCATTTTTTGGTCTTATGGTTTATTGCGTTGTTTATGGGTTTGGTGAATCAATATTTATTGTGATGATTCCTCTAATTACTAAAGAAATTGTTGGTGTCAATCATCTTCCTTTAGCTCTCGGCTGCGTTTTTATGATCATGGGGATTCCAACAACAGTGGGTGCTCCGATTGCTGGTATAGGTCTAAGTTTCCTTTGAATTACTCTTTAAAAAAAAGTTTTTTTAGCTTTTTTTTAAAATGGTTTTTGTAGCAAAAATCCTTTTTCTTAGGTTGGATCTACGACTACTTCAATGATTATTCTTATGCGTTTTTCGTGGCCGGATGCATGAATGTTGTAGGAGTTTTAGTCATGTTTCTGGTGGAATATTTTAAAGAAAATGATGCTGCCAAAATGTTTATTCCGGAAAAAACGTCAAAAAGTTCTGAAGAAGATGAAAAACTTTATACAAATGCAAAGACAAATAATGGCGATCCTTTTCTGACGAAACATAAATGTTTTGGATCCAGTCAACAGATATTTTACGCAGATAATGACATAGATAAATTCAATAGAATGTTATGTGCTGAGTGCGAAAAAAATTGCATGAAAGAACTGAGTACAAGTATGTTAGAAGAAGGTGAAGATAACCGAATTCAACAAAATGTCACAACAAAACAACCAAAGTATTATAACAAACCTATATATCAACGACACTTGTTAAAAAAACTAAACGAAAGTAAAACAACTTTGTACACAGACTCCTCCGGCAAAATACCAATGTTTCTTTCAGAAAATCAAACTTTTATTAAAGAAGACCATCCTATTATACAAATTGCTTCTAATAAAAATAGTACCGATAATTTAAAAATGCTTTCCGAATGTCGAAATAACCTTGCAAAAAATACGAGTACTTTTCAGCATGTACCCAATAAAATGTCATTGACTTTTCTTGATAATTTCGAAGAAGATCAAGCTGACAAGTTTATTCAAGTTTATAATGATGAAAAAACTGGCAAGTTAATTGTTGAGTCAATCATGACTGCAGTTTAGCATGCAACTGAATTTTAAATCAATAATCAATATAATTTCCCAGATATTTAAAATCAACATTTTGAAAACTCTGTGATTTTGTTATACCAATGATTACAGTTTGTTTGGTAAAAAAAAAACTGGGGCAGTGTAATTAGAAACCTTTTAACAATAAATGGAGTAGCACGCCATTTTATGTAAATTTAAAACGTATTTGTAGATAAGATTATTTAACAGCCTTTAATGGCACTTGTTGTAAATAACTATATAATTATTTAAACAAACTAAATGCAATCTTTTGTGATCATAATTTCTCAACTTCAAAGAATATTTAATTTTCAAACCTATATCTTTTTCATGTTTTTTAAAAAATTTGTTTGTTTCTTTTCCTGTTCAAAGAGGTAACATTCCTGTTCAAAGAGGTAGCATCCTGTTCAAAGGTAGCATTCGAACTGCTGCTCTAAAGGTGATCGTCTGCTAAAATATCTGTGGGTTAAGTTTCATTTCTAAGTTGTAATTTGTTTTTTCGTTTTATTTTGCCGTTAAATAATATTTACAAAACAACATATTTGTAATGAATAAAATGTTAGCTGGAATAAGAAGAAAACACAAGTTTGTCTTCTTACCAAACATCATTTACAGTTAACGTTTTATGGTCAGTGTATGTAAGGTTAACGTAAAAAATTTATGATTAACGTGTTTTTATGGTTAAGGATTCATAGTTTTACTACCAAATGGACTTGTCAAGATTCCGGCTTCCGACTTTGAATTTAAAAAGGCACAGACAAAAAGTCAGAAAATTGTTTTAGAGCAATAAGAAAATAAACGCATTCAAAACTTTTATTCCATCTTGAGATTCGTACTGTTTCACCTTAGTTGCTTGAGATCGAATGGTTAGGTGATCATGATCATATGGTGCTTTTTAAAAGCTTATTTTACAAATTTGTTAATTTGATAATACATAAATATGGATATAGAGATATGGATTTTTTGATGTTGGTAGATCTTTTTTTCGGATTTGATTCTTAAAAAAAAACACTATGTAGGTTTACGTAAAATTTCTCCTCAACCGTCGCGCTTTTTAATAATAGCTGTCGCAGTTAAAATATATATTTTTTTAAAACACGCGCAACAAATAATACATTTTTTCGACCTCTTAGAGAAACATTTTGATATTTTTAATTTTATAATTTAATAAGAAATATTAAAATTTTATCAAATTAATGAGAAAAATTAAAAACCACTGAAGTTGGAATATAGATTGCCGTTAGGCTCGAGAACCATACTTGAGAACGTCAGACGAGCAATATAGTTACTTCAAACACTGTTACTTAATTGACAAAAGCGATTAACTTATTCTGTTGTATAAGCATTCTGTTAATAACTTCCTCGCTCATTATAACATAAATTCTTAAACTTTGTTTTCTAAAACAAAGCTTGAAGAATTCAATCTAACTCTGTGATGCAAATGCATCTTGGAAATTATCTTCTTAGAACTTTAAAATATTTTTTAACCGGTATTACAACCTATCATCTTAGTAGACGTAACTAACGCGGTTATAAATTTTACTAATATTATATTATTTTAAATACAAAAAATTTGTTTCTTGAGCAAACTTCTCAGTTGAAATGTATTTTTGACTTACAGCACAGGTGGATAAGATTTCGCGACGAGTTTTTTCTGAAATGATATGTATCAGAGGTGAAACCATACTAAAAATGAATTTCTGCGACTAAAATTTTAAAAGAACGCATCAAAAAAAGTAGAAATCTATGTTTCACCTATTTAAATTAGCATATATCAAGCCGTGTGTATATATACTAGGCCATGTTGATGGTCAGAAGTAAAAATGCAACAGTTAATAATCTAATTATTCAGGGAAAAACCTTTCTCTGTAAAAGCTTTTTGAAGACTTTGTTCATTTAAAGAGTTGGATTGCACAACTTCAACACCTCTTTTAATTACTGAAGAAAGATTGTATCTTGCTGAGTGAACTGACAGGAGACGGAGCACTCCTGAAATAACTGTATCCTGGAAAAAAACTGTTTCTTTATTAGCTAGACATTAAAAGATAATTTCAATATAGGTAGATTTTAGATATTTTATCTAATGTGCCATAAACTTTTACATTCACAAAAATAAAGCCGCATTGTCGAAAAAAAAACGTATCACTTGGATGATAGCGAGGTGTGTTTTACATGAAAAGATTCTACTGATTGTCATTTTAAGCTGAAAACGTATTTTATTTCAAGAACTAAGTTATGTAATATAATGCACACACATATAAAAAGTTGGAGTAATAGTGATCTTTTTAAAGATTGGATTCAAGAAGAAGATTACAATTTTGAACGCGATGACAGGAAGATTGCCCTGAAAGAAATTTAGACTGAATGATTACCTAATCAATCTTAACATTAAAATCACCTACGCAGCTGATAGAAATTGGGTCATTGAAATTAGCGCTAACTATTTAAAAAAAAAAAAAATCAATTTTAATATTCTTGATCATTAATTCTTCATATCTAAATAAGCTCTACGTCAAACTTTAAAAAGTGATTACTTTTATTTAACGTGTCCAAAATATATTTTAGATTTAAGTTTCATTGCCGCGCAAATGGAACTTTTAAGATTTCCCATAAATTGGAGGATTTTCTCTTTGATCCTAATTATTCGGATTAAATAAGGCGGATTCAAGTGATTCTTTTCTAAAAGTTTATCAAAATCATGAAAGTTAGTAAAACAAGTTTAATCCATTTTCCAAAGTAAGTTTATCCAAGGCACGAAAGTTAATGAATTAGATGGAGTTGGAAGCTCTTTTAGAAAACTTTGAGTAAAGGAATTAGGCTTAGGCCTTGAGTAACTATAACATGTACAAAAAAAACCATAAAATTTTTTTTAACAGTGCACGCATTTACAGTTGCAACTTGTTATGTTTGCAACTCTTTACAGATTTATAAATTTTTAACCCATTTCGTACAAAGTGTTCCTCACTAGCAGTCCGTAAAGAATAGACAATAGCAACCTATGATTACTAAGTATCCAAGTTAAAAATATGGTCTTGGGAATAATAATCCAGTTTTTGACTTTAATAAATAATTATGTTGGAGTTATATTAGAAAATATATTTTTATTAACAAGTGGATTATTTTTGAAGGTTTGTACACTATACTTATATATGAATATATCATATCATCATATTCTTAATTCCTTTAATAAACTTTGTTAATTTAAAGAATTGATTCTAATTGTTTTTGGTTTATGTATAAATATATGATTGATTTATAGGTTGATAGAGACTCTAAGCGTCATGGTGGAGAGCTTGTTGCCCAAGTTTTGCAGGTAACAATAATACAGCATAATAAAATCGTTCTTTTTGCATTAAAGAGTGATAAACCAATTACATTTATAATATCAGAAAAAATGAACAAATACATTACACTCAAAGGTTAAGAAAACGTGGCTCCATTTAACTATGCAATATCAGCAGTAAAATAAATAAACATTTAAAAGATTTTATGCAGGTCTTAAGGATTTTTTATTTTTTAATTTTATTGTTTACTCTTAAATCATATATATATCAAAATTAATTAAATGCCAGTTCTTAGGCAACAACAGTCTAAAAAATTAGCAGTTGACATATATTTATTATTAGCTTAATAAAAGTTTCAAAAAGTTTGTTTAATGAATATGATTATAAAATAAACAATAAAAGTAGTAAGTTTTAAGTAAAATTGACTTAAAGTGGTTTTGAGAATTTAACTTATACGGTGAACAACAAAAAGTAAAAACCTATCAAAGCTGTAATATTTCTTTACTTGGTAAACTTCTTTATGTTAAGACTCCTGGAGATGATTGGGCATGACAGGAAACATGAGTTTATCAACAAATTGTTCTTAAGATTTTTTTTTCTGTTTTTCTTTTTACATCAAATTACTTTATTAATGGATTAATTATCAGTTTAACAAATAAATTGTAAGATAAACATTTAATATACTGTTAATAATACTGTTAAGATAAACATTTAAAAACCTTCACTTTTTTTTGTTGATTTAGGGGCAAGAATATTTGTAATTACAAATTGCTTATGACCTATTATAGCTTGGGTTATATTTATATTAGTATGTGTCATTTGCCCAGAATATGTTTTTTCGTTTTTTTTTGTTTTTTTTTCTACTTTAATCAATTAGGGTAATAATACTTGACTTACTCATTTGATGCCAGCTTAAAAAATTGTTTTTTATACCTAGAAAATTGAAAAAATAGCTTTGATAAAATAGCACTTAAATTTTAATAATAATCAATATTTTATACTTAAAATGTATAAATTAAATTAATTGTAGTTTATATATTTTGAATGTAAATTAAAATTAATTTTAAGACAAAAACAAACTGTTTTGACCAGACTCTCCTCTAATCAAATTATTAGGATGAGATTTCTTTTTTCAAATATTACCAGTAATTGCTCAGATGCACTTCACTTGTTACCAGTATTTTAGACAAATAAGAATTTTAAAATATTGTAAATACTCATAAATTCAAAATGTGGCACACCCTAATTTTCAAAAAAACTTTTTATATGTTGCTATTACTGTTAACTATGTAGAGTCATAATGTCTCTATAAAACTAGTTAGCATAGTTGAATAAATTTGTGATTTTTAGAGTCATGGTATAAAATATCTTTTCACGCTTTGTGGTGGTCATATTTCACCAATTCTTGTAGGATGTGAAGATATAGGGATCAAAGTTATTGATACACGCCACGAGGTGATAAAAGTTTTGTGCTGATTTTTAATCAGAAAAAAGACTCCAGTTCATTTTATGAAAAATTTTATTTTCAGGTAAATGCAGTGTTTGCTGCAGATGCAGTTGCACGTTTATCAGGAACTGTTGGTGTTGCTGCTGTAACTGCTGGTCCTGGTATATATTTTAATTAACAGTTTATGAAAAGTTTGTAATGCAGCTCTAATTTAAATAGTAATCTTTTAGATTATTTAACATTTTGTTGAGTTTAGGTGTTACCAATACAATTACAGCAATCAAAAATGCTCAAATGGCAGAATCTCCTATACTCTTGCTTGGTGGAGCAGCTGCAACTTTGTTAAAAGTATTTTTTTTTTTTTTTTTTTTTTTCTCTTTTTTTTTTTTACTTATAAACTTATTTAAAGATTTGCTGTTGTTTAAAAGAGTTAAGTATTTTTACCAATATGAAAATTTTTTCTCTAAAATCATTTTAACAAAACTTGATTTTTCTGTTGTTTATTTATCTGGTTTGCCTGTGAATTAGGTATTCTTTTTTTATTCTGTAAATAAAAATAACAAATTTTGACAACCAAACTTAAAATTTCTGGTCATGAGTGATAATAACTGTGACAATTTCTTTTGTAAGTCAAATGATGTTTAATGCTTTGATTGTGTTTATGGGAATCACTACTATTTTATTATAATTAGGCTTCAGTTAATGCTGTTGTGAATGTTATACAGCTAAAGTGATTGTAGATATTGATACCCACAGCAATTGATATTGAAAAAGGCAGAAAAAAGTTTAACTTTTACTAAACAGTTTAATAACACCAGCTGCAACTGATCTTATCAGTGTTAGTTATAGGTTTACTGTAATTTTCTGTTAGACATAATCCAAAATTACAAACTGATTTACTTTTAATTCTTTGGCAAATCTAAAGTTGTTTACAAACAAATTTAGTGACTATGTCTCTAAATTTGTTTTTAAACAACTTTAGATTTTATCAAAGCAGGTTATGTTTTTTGTTTTTTGTGTTTTTTTTGTCAACACTGAATACAAATTTTAAAAATACAAGTCTGCTGACAGCAACTTTGTTAAGTTTTTCTAAGTGTTGCTTCTTGCTTTAGTACAATTTTGTGCCACTAGTTTTTTGGTCAATTACCAGTCACTTTTTTTGTTTTTAGGGAAGAGGCTCTCTACAGGATATTGACCAGATGGCTTTGTTAAAACCTTTATGCAAGTACACTGCCACCATTAAAAGGTTGAGGTTTGCTTATGGATTTTTTATATATATATATTAATTTTAGTATTTATTTATTAGTGGTATGTAAACATAAGCTATTTTTTACACATTAAAAATATCTTGTGAAGTGATATCAAATTATATATAGCTCATTAAAATACTTCTAAATTGTTTTTGCTTTGGCTTTTCAGGGTTCGTGACATCATACCAACCTTAAAAACAGCCTTACAAGAAGCTCAGTCAGGAACTCCTGGTATGTCTTTTACATAGACTTAAAAGTACCAAATTAGTACTGCTGATGTCAACATAAAATGATACCTAGATTAAATTTTTTTGAGCCTTCTTTTTTCCTCAGTTTCCTTTTGTTTTCTACAAAATTTTCCTTGTATCATTCTTATCTTGCACTCCCAAGTAATTGTTGACTATCACTTTGTAACAAGATAGGATCAAGCAATGTCAACTCAATAGCTTGCATCTCTGCAACCACTTTGATTCTTTGCAGCTAAATTGTGCCATTTTTTAAAATTCAAGTGTAGCTACTTGTGAAACTGGTAATACCACAGGTAACTCAATTAGTATGCCATGTTTTAAATGAAGAATTCTATAAAAAATGTTTTGGAAAGTAACAGTTAAAAAAAAACCTACTCAATTTTTATTGAACTGTTTTTGATTGTCACATATATTGAGTTGCAATTGTTTGCACATTTATCTCCATAGTTCCTTAAAAATCAAATGGTATGATTTATGCACTGGAAAATTTTAGCAACCATAACCTATTTAATAAATGTTAATTTTAAAAAATGATAAATGAAATCTGTATTTTTTGTTAGGTCCTGTTTTTGTGGAACTCCCTATTGATGTTTTGTATCCATACAAGCTGATCCAGAAGGAGGCTGGCATCAAGGTGAACAAAGTACTTTAGTTAAGTGTTGATTAAATTCCAGGCTCACAATTTTCATGTTTTTAAGAAAGTTCTGTGTCTAGATCTTCAAACTTTGTGATTTTTTACAAATTTATTTCTCAGCATGAAATTTAATCATTTTAATTTTTGTTAACTTTACAGCAGTTGTTTCATCATACTGTAATTGAAAAATGTTTGAGTTAATGGGGGTCATTAATACTTATCATTTCATCAACCAAGCAGTTTTTTTTTTTTTTTTTTTTTTTATAGATGTCTAAGTTCATGCTAACAAGTTGTATTAAATTTCACTTATTTCTGTTGGCTTTTTGATTTTATTTCTTTAAAAAGGAATGGTCCTTGGTAAAACCAAATCTCTCTTAATGTTGGATGGTTTGTTTTTGCTGATGCTTAATATTGTAACTATTTTTTCTTTTTGCATGTAAGATTTGTAAGTATTTTCTTTCTAAATAATAGTTCAGTCAATCATTTTGTAGAAAAATCCACAAGGTTTTATAGCAAAAGCAATCAACTGGTAAGTGGCTGTTGTTATCAGCTTCTCTTTATACAAAGCTTCTAGTTTGAATTACATTTTAATAATACCTTAGCTACAGACAATTAGAAAAATTTTTTAGGTATATTCAAAGAAGTGTAGATGCGATATTTGCTGGAGCATGGGAGGTAGTATCTACAAAACCTCTCAAAATCAACATTCCCCTTCCCAAAGTTGAACAAGGTGGTTATTTAACTTCATAAGTTTGAGTATAAGAGTAGTCAACAGTTAGCAGACTCTAAGAGCTCAAAAATTCTTGATTCCTTTAGTTAATCTTGCATTGCGAATGCTAGAAAAGTCTGAGAGACCTGTAGCTCTGATTGGAAGCCAAGCAATGTTGTCACCAGATGCTGTAGTCAAACTGAGAGCTTCATTAGAGGTTTCAAAATTTTAGATTAATTTACTTATTTAATTTACTTATTTCCATTTTTAATAATTTTGTAAATAAGTAACTTGGTGAGAGTTTTGTCATTGTACTAAAGGAAATTGGGATTCCTTGTTTCCTGGGTGGAATGGCACGAGGTTTACTTGGTCGAAGTAATAAACTTCATATTCGACAAAGAAGGGGAGATGCTCTAGCAGAGGCTGATTTTATCTTGTTAGTAGGTAAAGTGCATTATGGAAGTAATTCCTTTTATAGTTATTTTTTTCTGAATAAAAAAAACTAGGAGTGTAATTGCTACCAAATATAAGATTTAGTTCTTAACTGCTCAGGTACCGTTTGTGATTTTCGTCTTTCGTATGGGCGAGTATTAAATAAAAAAGCAAAGATTGTAGCTATCAACCGCAATGATCAACAGTTGTTTAAGAATTCAAAAATTTTTTGGTCACCAGCTCTAGCTGTACAAGCAGATCCTGCAGCTTTTGTTAATAGCTTGTGTGCAATCAAAAAGAAAACGTTGGAGTGGAATGGTTGGTGCAAGATATTAAAAGAACGTGATGAAGAAAAAGAGAGTTCGAATAAAGAATTAGGGCTTGCATCAAAACAAACAGATAGGTTCTTGTTGTTATTTGTGAATAGTTTTTGGTTGCAAATACTTTAAGAAACAGTAAGTCTCATATTCCTTTTTTGCTCTAAACAGTCTTATCAACCCTCTAAATCTTCTTCACGAGTTAGAGGATGTTTTGGATGAAAATAGCATCATTGTTGCTGACGGTGGAGATTTTGTAGGCACAGCAGCTTACATATTAAGGTTAGTTTTTTTTTTTTTTTTTTTTTTTTTTTTTTTTTTTTATGTTATGCGTTTTTATTTGAGCAATGTAAAACATTTTCATAAAACTTTTTTTAGTTTTTTTAAAACTTGTTTAAATTTTATAACTTTACAGATTTAAAATTTTTGTTGCATATGATATTCCTCTAGACCACGTGCTCCTTTATCTTGGTTGGACCCAGGGGCATTCGGAACACTTGGTGTGGGAGCAGGATTTGCCCTTGGAGCAAAATTAGTTCGACCGGATGCTGAAGTATGGATTTTATGGGGTGATGGCTCTAGCGCTTACAGTCTAGCTGAATTTGACACATTTTCAAGGTTTAAAGTAATTGGCCTATTTATAATTTTATTTATGATTTTTATATGATGCAACACTTGTTTTTTAAAAATTTTGGATATTTTGTCATTTTGCATTAAACTGTTTGGTTGTTGAAAACACAAACAAGTTTTCTTTTTTTTTTTTTTTTTTTTTCCAGATACCTGTAATTGGATTGATAGGAAATGATGCATGCTGGTCTCAAATTGCAAGAGAGCAAGTTCCCATGTTTAACAGTTCGATTGGTTGTGAGTTAGCGGTAGGTTGTATTTAGTTTATAATAAAATCTGATTAATCATTAGAAATATTTTCATCAAAAAAATATAGATGCGAATTTATTCAACTTTACATTTTCATTCCAGTATTCTGCTTACGACAATGTTGCGGAAGGTTATGGGGGCGTCGGTTTAAAAATCAGCGATTCAGATTTGAAGAAAGTTCGACTGACATTTCAAGACGCTAAAAGAATTGCATTACTCGGCAAACCTGTTGCTATTAATGCCTTAATTGGAAAAAGTAATTTTAGGGCGGGGTCTATTTCTGTTTAATTAAAAAATACTTTTATCCAAAAATTTAATGTCTCTTTTTTTGTAGAAAAATCTTAATTTTACAGTTTTTAAATTTAATTTAAACTAGAAGCTTTTCTTAGCTATTTAAAAATAATATATACATACATCGGAGCCTGATTTTCTTATCCAAAAAAAATCTTCTTAATAGTCTTTATGTTGTTTTTATATTTTTCAACTATGTTTTAATATTTTTACTATGAAATATTTTAAAAAAGAAAAAACATTTGTAACATTTTTTAGTTGATGCCTTCCTGCCACACAAAACGATTGCAATCTGAAATTTTTATGTAGTCATAGAAAGAATATATAAAAAATGTCAACAAGTGTGAAATATATAAAATTATATATTATAGATAATGCTGTTGGAAGGCATGGATTTCATATATGTAAACGATCCTCAAACCTCGCTGCACTCGTTTGTCACATCATACAAAACGGTATGCAGTAAAATGGTGAAAAACTAAGTCTTCAAAACATAAATCTTAAAAAACCCCTGAATGCTTTGATTAAACAAACATTAAGGTCAGTGTAATCATTTTACTTTATAAGAGTTCAGTTAACTGTTCCTAATTGAAGTCAACAAAAGTCTTCAGAGAAAATGTGATACTGATGAATCTTATGAATTATTGCTTAGAAATATTGTTCTTTGCGCTGATCATTTAATAAATTACCTCCGAGAATATTAAACTTGATTTTTTGATGAAAAAATACTTTGTTTTTCTAAAATCTTTGGAAAATGATTTGGCAAAACCCCCTGAAATTTAAACTTAGGAGTTTTATTTATAATTAATTTTATCATCGAATTCAATGGCTTCAAATTGCCTACACTTCAAAAACTTACAGTAATTTAAAAGACATATTACAATTACCATAGTACTTAGGTACAAATGGTGATTCTTTTGAGAAATTAGTAAAGAACACAGGTCAATCAGATCCTAATAATTATTCCAGTTTTGATTTCATTAAAACCTTGCAAAAACATTAGTGACGTGTTGGATGGGTCATATAAAATATTATGCAAATTACATATGGTTTTGAAAGTAAATTGAAAACAGAAAAAAATACTTGAACTGAATTATTTGAAAAATGTCTAAAATACTTAGGAGTTATCAAGAAGAGTTCTTGAAATTATTTAGTTTTCCAATGGGTTATCTGGTTTGAAACCTTTAATTGAAATGGTTGGAGAGCCGTTTACGCAGTTTTTATATGGAAAGAGTTTCGTGAATGTTAAAGATGAACGCATAAAAACCTGCAGAAAATTCATCTACAAAGTTAAAGGAAAATATGTGTAAAAAAGACATAAGAAAGAGGACCAAAAAAAGCATTACCTGTTGCTCAAACAGGACCCTATCAATGGCTTTGAGAAAAGTTGAAGAACTATAAATTAAAGAAATTTATGGAGTTTATTTTAATGCATAAATTAGGTATGTGCGTATCTGGGTTTTTACAGCACCGATTTTAAAGACAAAAACTGTGACCTTTTTTTTCACAGCGTGCTCGAAGTCGGTGTGGTAATGATGTATTTATTTGTCTTTTTTTTTAGAATTTTATATCAGCTTAGACTTTATTAAAAAAGTAAAATGTTTTATGTTGAATAAATTATGGGTTTTTTTTTACGTGTAATAAATTTTTCAGTTTTTTTATTGCTATTTAAAATTGTGTTCCTGTTCTGGCACTGCATTGATATTGAAGGCATGTTGGTACATATTTGAAATTTTCCAGTCAACTGTATAAATCTATTTTCTATGTGCCTGCCAAATTTCATTAAAAAATATTTATGACCACATACCGTATTTTTCGACCCAGTGGAGGTACCATTTCCACCTCTTTTAGCAATACTGTGACTGTTATACTTTATAAAACTGTTTCTGCTATTGTTACTGTTACTTTTTGTTATAAATTCTGTTGTTTTTTTTACAGTTACCAGTGATTTTCATTCGGTTTTAAAATTTCGTTTCTGTTCCGGAGGTGCATTAATATTGAAGGCATGTTGGTACATATTTAAAATTTTTCAGGCAACTGTATAGATCTATTTTCTATTTCCCTGCCAAATTTCATCAAAAAATATTCATGACCACATACCCTATTGGTCCACGCAGTGGAGGTATGTATTTCCACTTCCGTTACATAGTGTTAGGGGGAGGGGCGGTTTTTGACAGTAGAGAATTCAGTATATTTGATTTTTTAAGCGAAAACGCTTAGGCTTTTAATGTATTTAAAGATCACCTCCATATATATATATACATATATATATATATATATATATATATATATATATATATATATATATATATATATATATATATATATATATATATATATATATATATAATTTTTGTAAATATTGCAAAAAAACGCGATATTTTTTTATGCATGTTTTATAAAATTTTATTATAAATTTTACTATTACGTTTTAATTATTAAAAATACATTGTTTCTTTAATTCGAAACTTTTTTAGTTACGTTTTTTAATCGTTTTGCACATTTCACCATGCAAAATCATGCGCAAATTAACAATGGTTCTATTACAAAGCTGCCGTTAGCCGAACGCGAGTATAATACGAAAGTTACATTTTTCTTAAGCAATGCTTCATAAAAATAATGTTACTTAAATGAGCATAACTTTTTTTGTAATGATTCTTTTTGCATAAAGTTTTCACCATTTTATTACAAATTCAGAGCTCTTTCGAACCATATATAAAACTTGAATAAATAAATGGTTTGAAATTTTTACACACATACCTACATAAATAATGTAACTTTTTATCAGAGTTTATTATGCAAAAAAAATAGGCATTGGAAACTAGTTTACATACCTCTTGAATTTTATCATGAGCTGGTTTAGGTTAATTATTTTTGCAGAATAAAGAATTAAAATGGGTTTAAAAGGTTTTTTTTTTTTAATGGTTTTAAATGATTTGATGGCATAAAATGATTTGAAAGCCATTCCTTTAAGTAATTAGGTTTTCCAAATAAGTATATTTTTACATAATTAGTATAAGTTTTAATAAGTAAAATTTTACATTTCGTACTTTTTTTTTTTAGAACTTCAGCTTCAATATTAAACTATTTAATATTTAAAAAGAATTTCCTTTTTTTAAAAAAAAATATATAAGACATAAGAACAGATTTCAAGCACTAAACGAAATGTGCAAGCTGAAAGAATAAGATGATAAAAAGCTAAAAGGAAAAACAGATTTCATAAAAAAAAAAATATGTCGAAAAGTCACAATGCATAGACCTTCAATTTAGAAGTGAAATTGTGTTAAAAAAAGTTTTAGTCAATAAAGTTGTAAACTTAAAAAAAAAAAATACCACTCATTAACAGTTGTGATTGAAGCATAAGACGTGGTATAACAGTTGTGATTGAAGCATAAGACGTGGTATAGCAGTTGTGATTGAAGCATAAGAGTGGTATAGCAGTTGTGATTGAAGCATAAGACGTGGTATAGCAGTTGTGATTGAAGCATAAGACGTGGTATAGCAGTTGTGATTGAAGCATAAGACGTGGTATAGCAGTTGTGATTGAAGCATAAGACGTGGTATAGCAGTTGTGATTGAAGCATAAGACGTGGTATAAGACCAAGATCAAGTTAGTCAATAATTTCACTTATTGTGCTATTTATGATTAAATTTTTTTTTTAAGGTTGATATCAAGGTTGAATTTTTTTTAAATGTGTTTGGATACTTATTAGATTACTTATACAAGCTTTACCCAAGTTGGTTTAACGTGTATGCCAAAACGCATTAAAAAAAGTAATTTTAATATGATTTAAATGAACTATGGTACCCAAAACCAATTTTAAATCAAATTTCATTTTAGATTGAATTCCTTTTGCTAGCTGTATAGTCTATTGCAGCGGTATCTTTATGTAGCACTTCTCAATCATTACAAATACAGTACCAATCTCTTTACAGTTGTACTTTGTGCCGAAACATAAGCTTGGCAATCTTTGATCTGTATAATATTTTAAAAAGTATGCGCAGTACAAAAAAAGGTTTCATGCGGTTACAAAATATAATCAATTTCCGTTTCAACGGAATGTCTGGATTTATATACTATGAAAGATATTTTTCTTAAATATTTGTCATTCCGTCCAGTAATAAAGTATTTTTACTACGTTATTGTTTTCTCATTGGTAATTTTTTTCATAATGGTTGCAAAAGGTACGGGTTTTCTTTTTTTATTGATAACATAGAAATTGATAAGGTTTCCAAATTGGAGTAACTAGCTTTCTACGTAAATAAATTTCGTACTTTAATCCTTTTTAACCAGTTGTTCTGAGATATGATATTTTAATCGATTGTTCTGAGATATGATATTTTATGCGCATAGATTTTTTTGGGTTTGACATACACACATTTGGTAAGACGGCAATAAGACATAAGAGGTGGTTCAATCGCTTCCCTATTTCACAGAAAAATGAAGACGAAATTGAAGCAAATGGTACACAATTTAAAGCAAGATGTGTTCACAAATTCAATCAAACGTTATTAATTATTGCTTTTGGGGCAGTTAGCGAATACGAATCCATACCATTGTTTGAAATGCTGTACAAAAAGGCGTTTTTAAATCGTATTTACTGCGGAAGTGTTCCCTTAAACAATCAGAACGAAATTAATGTTAAAGTTGTGGATACAAAATACGGAGCTTTTCTTTACGATTGTCTTACAGAGGTAATGAAAACCTATACAAACTTTACGGGATATTTATTTATAGGCGAAGAGGTGCTGCTTAACTACTGGAACATGATTGAATTAGATTTAGAGCGCATTTGGGAAGATGGTGATACACAAGTAGGTCCAATTCTGTATGAGCAAACATTCAATTTATGGGAATGGTGGCAAAGCCCGTGGGGCGTAAGAGCTATGGAAAAAGTATACGAGTACTTAATAGAACTCAATTATTATGAAAATAGAAGATCAAAACTAACCCAAGGAAACTGGGTTCCAGATTGGGATGCTGGACAAGCTTTAAATGCCTGGTTATGGAATGGTAATGGAGAATTTTCATGCTATTGGACAAATAAATCTGTTGTATACATACCTCGTACGTATTCGGAATTATTCCTGAATATATCAAAACATTTCCGTCATAGCGGTGTTAGGCATGGGATTGCAATACCGTCTTTAATTAGATTAATGACTCTTGAAGAAGAAATTTTAAAATTAACGTCTTCAGAAATTGATCAAGGAAACTTTGAGGAGTTCTTAAAAAATCGAGACAAATTAACTTTGGCATCTCAACAAAAACACATCATCTCGATAAACCGAGATCGAAATGAAAGAAGATATATTCTTAACGACTTAAGACTAAAAGAATACGCTGTAGGTAAATTTCTAGAGTACAGTCAGTGTTAATATTTTTTATACGTTAATACTTTAAAAATTATATACGTTTTTATATTTACAAACGTTCATCATAAGTTTTAGAAAAGTTCTTTATAGTAATTTCTACACAATTCTTTGCGTCGGAGAACTTGTTTGAAAACGTTCCGACGGAGCCAAAACCTTAGATAAAGAGTACAACATCTTTTATATTTATGGGCTTTCCTGGTGACACTCAAAAGAGATCATCAAAAGAGATCACGTAAAGAGATGCATCTTTTGCACTCAAGAGTGTGGTATGGAGTTCCTTAACAAATAAATACAAAAGACCTTTTAAAGAATTTTCTAAAAAAGTTTCCTCAAAAATGTAAACAGTTTTCTAAAAAAAAGTAAACAATCATAATAACTAATTTCTGGCTTGATCTTAATTAAAATACCTTTTCGCTTCGGTTTCCAGTGAATAAACAAAGTTAGTCTCCTGCTTCCCTACGCATACTTGATCAGTAGCTCCGCATTTTTTGTAATCTGTTGTAATGCACATCTCCGATTCGCCTTCACCATCTCCCATGTAAGTTTCGTGAGCTGAAGGACCTGACCAGCAGGACGCTGAAAACGTAAAAAAACTTTATCGTTCGACGGTTTTCCTGCAACTTTAGTTAAATTGTCATTAATACCAAGCTGAAGGTCTTACCGAAAAACTGTACTCCAAACATTTTATACCGATTGGCTTTTGCTTTTTCAGCACACCTACACACAAAGTCCGGCATGTAACGATTCCAATGTGCCCAGTCGATAGTTTTCCCTGAAAATCCAGGGTATTTTTCACCTCGATCGTTCAGTAAAGCTTCTGGCAGCGGTCGAGGATTATTTTGATCATCATTATAACAACCAATCTTGACGTAGTTTACCGAACAACCTTAATGTTCAAACAAATAGAACAAATTCCTTAAAACATGAGAGTTTTGCGGCAAGTGATTGAAATTCAATATTCAACAATAATCGTATAAAAAGTTAATTGTAGCCCCTACCATAAGGTCCGAGCTGCGGTACAGTTCGTCGAACTTCATCCCCTGCTTTATCTAAACAATCCATCAGTGTAAAACATCTGACAAAAGGATCATAAAAGAACTTCCGTTTCTTTTTTGCTTTTAATTAACTTAAATGCAATTCTTTTGTGAGTTGTTTGATGCGAAAAGTTTACTAAAATTAGAGACTCATACTGAAGTAAAAATCTATCGTTTTTGAACCCGTAGTAGATCCAATTTGGGACCATCTGCTGCTGGGATATTTTTTTTTCATCAAATCTTGCTCAAAAAACCTTTACTTCGTTTAGTTTTAAATGCTTAGTTATTTGAGTTATAGAATTCATAAATGGAAAAAACTTATGTACTAAATTGTTTGTAGCAACAAAAATAGGAGATAAATTTTAGAAATATTTTTATAGAAAGGACATCACGAAGAACTTAATTGTAGATTATTTGTATAACAAAAAGCTTCTTTTTTTTTTTTTTACTAAAAAAAAATTGGGGCTGAGAAAAAAACCGGGATAATAGATTCGAAGAAGAATGGGCAAAGAAACGAAAAAACAACGCACTCTTCTTTTTGTCTCTTAGCCCATTCTCAACAAGAAAAACTAAGATTAATCGAATAATTTATATTTTCATTGAAAAATGCATCAAATAAGATTTACATTGTATAAATAAAAACAAGAGTCACGTGACAGCCCTTATTCTCAAGTTATTAGCATAATCAAGATTTTTCAGATGGGCTAAGAAACAATCAAATAGAGGCTGACGTAAATATAATGAGGCATGCATGTAGGACCTGTAAAACTTTGTGTATTAAAATTTAGTCGACTAATATTTACAAGTAAAAATGAGGCCGGCGTATCTTAAACTTCGAACTTTTTTGTTTAATACCTATCGAGGCAGAATAAAAATTTTAAGGCCATGAAGGCAATTTAGAATGACTGCTACGGTATAAAAAGTTAACGAAGAGACTCCTTAAGAGAAGATTTTAAAATG
Source organism: Hydra viridissima (assembly GCF_058129835.1). Taxonomy (NCBI): domain Eukaryota; kingdom Metazoa; phylum Cnidaria; class Hydrozoa; order Anthoathecata; family Hydridae; genus Hydra; species Hydra viridissima. Next base: position 8,293,094 of record NW_028324310.1, read on the forward strand.
AAATCTCATGCATGGGATTTACGTAATATTCTTAGCAGACTCTGCCGTTTACTACTGGTACATTTCGGACAGATATCGCAAGTCGGGCAGTCTGAGTCTCCTAGTCCTGAAAAATAACGTTTTTAAATCTTTACACTTAATTTTGGAGCATGACTTGATCTTTTTGAGCTTAAACCTAAATGGTTTTCTCCTTCATCGTTTTTTTTTTTTCCGTAACAATGATTTAATTATGGTAGATAATAAAAAATCGAGTTGTTTACCTGAGTTTATTTGATCCCTTGGCTGACCATTCGTAAAACCAAGCTCCCTCACGTATGCTTGTGAATTCGATGCTTTAGATAGAGGTTTAATAATTATAAAAATGCTTTTAAAAATCAAAACATGCTTTAAATGTTAAGTATTTCTAACATTATTTTCTTCCTGTCTTAATTTTTCCCGCATGATCGCAGGTAAATCTTAACTTGATTAAATAATTATTTCAAAGTGTCTTTCATGTTGTCTAAGTGTTAGGTATACGCTATTAGCGAGAAAGAACTCAAAGAAAATGTTCACGTAAATGTTTTGCAAGTTAGAAAAACCTTTTTTGGGCGTAATAAAATTTGAAAAAAAATTACGCCCAAAGTGAAAATATACTTTTATAAACGAGAAAATAAAGACATTTTATAGATGTAACAAAGATTAAAAATATCTACAAACTCCTGCATGCATGCAACACCTATACAGGTTACATGATATAATTATTACTTCATTTTATCTTTTTTCTGGTCTTAATCCTTTGATGAGCCATATTATTTTTGACCCTTTTAAAAAAAACTGTTTTACTCGGCGTAAGTGATAAGAGTTTCTTAATCATATCGTACGTGGATAAGGTAGGTTTAGAAGTTATGTGAAAGCCATATGGTAATTCATCTACAATTTTTAGTGTGGGTGTAAATCTTTTTGTTGGAAAATTTAAAGGATATTTAAAACTTGGGAGGGTTTGAGGGAAATTTTTTAAAGTTGGGGGGGTTAACAAATATTTATCTAAAGGGGCAAGAGTAGGAAGAGGCCGTGGAAGATCGTTCCATTCGCCAGATGACGGATTCACTATACCTGCTAGTCTACAAGCTTTTGCAGCAATTTGAGGTACGACGCCTGGTAATTGCCAGTATCCCTGTAAAGGTATGACATGAGATTGGTCATCTATTGTTGACGTGATTATCTTAAGTTCATCGACACCTGCAATCGGCGTAGCACCAACTGCAAACACGTTTACTCCCATTTGTTTAAGCCGTTGTGAAGGCTCAATCAACTGCTGATTCCAATTGATTGAAGGGTCTCCACCTAAATTAAATAAATATTAATTAAAAAATCTTTATCAATTTTATTTATTTTTATATAAATAATGAACGGTTTTGATGTAGTGTAAAACAAATTTACGTTACACACAAAAAAAAAGAATTTTCAAAATTGACAGAACTCACCATTTATTTTTCCGTGTTCCAACAAAAACAACATCTTTGGAACTCCTGGTCTCGCTGTCGCAAACAAACGTTCACGTGCTATATCTAATGCAGCATCCGTCCTTCTTCTTCCATAAGGATCTGGAACTAATCTATTACAATGCAATTTCAGTGCTGTTGGTTCACGGTAAGTGTCTAAATTTACAGGAACCTTAGCAATCGTATCAAATGTAATTAGTCCTATACGAGCAATGTTTCCCATTTGAAATTTATCAACTAAATTCCTACAGAACTGCTGATAGTAGGGCCAATTGGCAACTGTTGCAGCTGAAGTATCCATTGCTATACCAATGTCCATTGGTTGCACACATTTATTTACGGTGGGTACTAAAAATTATTTAAAAAAAATAAAAAATTTATAGATGTAAAACTTAAAACATTTATAGATGTAAAACATAAATTTGTTCATACACCTAAACATAACACCTGAACATAAAACAAACAAATATACATACATACATACATACATACATACATACATACATACATACATACATACATACATACATACATACATACATACATACATACATACATGCATACATGCATGCATGCATGCATACATACTTATATACAAGATTACTTAAAGATTACACCAAAAAAAAGATAACGGTTGCGTTACGTATTTTTTTAAATCGATAAGCAATACCTAACAATTAACTAAAAAGTACCTTAACAAATTTCATGATTTTCTGTAAATTTACAAAAAAATTTAAAACTGCAAACCAAAAAGGGTTAAAAAAAAAGATACTCTCATCTTTTTGACTGAAACTGGATGCATACACACATAAACTTAATTTAAAAAAACCTTGAACACCAGGATAAAATGGGGCTGAGCCAAGTGGTGCAGAAGCTAGTAGTGGCATTCGTGCAGTATTTGCTAATAGTGGAGCAAAGGTAGTAAAACGAAAAAGTGGCGCAGTATTGGCAATATTTATGACAAGCTCTGGTGCACCTGTTGTCCTTAACAATGGCCGACATGTAATAGGTCTTCTAATAAGTTCTACTTCACAATCTAGAAAGAAAAATATATACATGTATGTATGTATGTATGTATGTATGTATGTATGTATGTATGTATGTATGTATGTATGTATGTATGTATGTATGTATGTATGTATGTATGTATGTAGCGTTTATATACATACATACATACATACATACATACATACATACATACATACATACATACATACATACATACATACATACATACATACATACATACATACATACATACATACATACATACATATACATACATACATACATACATACATACATATACATACATATACATATACATATACATATATATATATATATATATATATATATATATATATATATATATATATATATATATATATATATATATATAATGATCAGCTTAAATTAAAAAAAAGTATAATACAAATTTTTTTTACCAGGCACAGATGCTGGAAATGGTCCTGATAAGCTTAAAAAAAACAAGATTTTGGATATATTAACAATTTGTGTTCAAAATATACCATTCAGCCAGTTAACAATATCCAAAACTAATCATAATTTCTAATACTGAAAAAAATAAAAATTGAAAGGTTATTAAAAAACAGCATAAAATTTAAAAAGTTCAACTGTTTTAAGATTTTAGATTTAAATTTTAAAGAAAAATCAATTGTTGTCTACCAGTATTCTTATTCTCAAAACTGCTGCTATTAAAATGTGACATTAGAGAATTATCTCTGAGATTTATATAAGTTATATACAGTAAGAAAACATTTTACAAAATTTTCCCCAAAGAATGAATGAATTATCCCCCAGGGTAGCAAATGCAACAAATAAATTGCATGATGATTAATTATTTAATAATTTTAATAATTAATAATTCTAATAATCAAAAATTATTTGTTATAACTTTTGAAAAAATTATTATTATTATTATTACTATTATTATTATTATTATTATTATTATTATTATTATTATTATTATTATTATTATTATTATTATTATTATTATTATTATTATTATTATTATTATTATTATTATTGTTATTAGTATTATTATTATTGTTATTATGCGATTACTTACTATGGGATTCTTGGAAATGGCAGTGGTGTGTTGTCTCCACAACATACCCCCAAAGCATACCTTGGTGTTGTTCGACGCATCACTGGCAGTGAAGTGGTCAGATGAGGACGAAATGGAACTGATGGGGTAAATTCAAAATTGTTATTATTAATAGTTAAAGATCTGTTAAAAAACAATCTCAAATGAAGTTTTAATTTTGGAGTGAACATTTTAATTACAAAAAAAAACCAATGATATCACTCTTTTAAATAAAAAATTAAAGCAATTATGAAATAAAGGCTACAAGATGATTACTGCAGTATTCAATTTATTGCACTAGAATAACACAAAGAAATTAAAAGAAAAAACATTTTACCACATGGTTCTTCACAAGGAGACACATTAGCTGTACCTAAAATTAATACAAGTTATGATCTTTAATGTAAAGAAACCACTCTATAAAAAACAGAAAAAAAATCTGCATTTTTGTAACAAGTATTTCATACCACATCCAGGGATGCATATAGGAGTAACAACTGATGGTTGTGGCTGAGAACAATAAGTAGGACATGGAATTGGACATGGTACAGGACAAATTGAAGGAGGGCGTGTGGGTGCAATAGCTAATGTTGCTGACTGAAGTGGTGGTGGTGCTGCAGCAACTAATGCAATTTGTGGAGGAGGGGGAGCTTGAGCAGCAACCAGAATGGATGGAGAAGCTGGAGCTTATTATAATAATAAATTAAAATAAAGATATATTAAAAGAAAATATATAAATAAATAAAAAGAAACTAAAAGAAATTAAAATAAATAAAGAGAACATTAATACCATTTACATGTTTCCTAAATTTTATTTATAATATTTTAAATAAAGTACTAAAGTGCAAATTAATAAGTAATTTATCAATATTAGCATAAGTGAATAACTTAACATAAATGACATTACTGATACCAGCTTCTATAATGCACACCTGTGCATATAATCATTTATTTTCTCCTCACTAAAATATTTTAGCTATCAAATTTTGAAAATAGTTGCTACTACTATTAGTATTAGTACAAGTTTTGAAAATAGAAGCTACTACTATTAGTATGCACATTTAGTGATGGAATAGGGTTTATAATTTTTGATACAATCAAAAATGTATTTTACTGAAATAGACATAATTCTTGTTACAATCAAGCATGTATTTTTTTTTATTATTGAAAATATTCTAAACTTGATGGTATATCAAACCATTAAAAATCAGCCAGATCAAAATTATTACAAAAAATGTAATGATTACAAAAGGTCTTTATATATTTAAATTATTCTCATGGCATAGAAAATTAAATGGAAGCACTTGATAAAATAGAAAGCAATTAACCATTAGAAGGCTTGTCAGACTGTCACAGCATAAATTTTAAACTTAAAAAATGGTTTAAAATTCAAACAAAGTTACAAAATAAAACTTAATTGACATGGAGAGTAGTAGGTAAAAATACATTTTGGTGTAATTTAGGCAAACTATGCAATGAAAAGATTGTGCTCTCCTCAAACTGACAACCCTGAATGAGCTCTCTTACCAATGAGGTGAAAGGAATATACCTAAAAAAGGAAACTTTAAAAGTTGAAAGACATTCTGGTAGTTTAGCAAGAGTGGGGCATTCCTTTAATTGTATGCTATATGAACAAATTATATGAAAACACATTTAGAAATACAAAAGAATGCAGTCTATAATTTTTGGCAGAAATAGCTTTAATACTTTTTCAACATGAATTAAAGTTTTAATGTGACAGTTTATGATACCAAAACATATCATGATGACTTACTTAATCTGTTTTAGCATAAGAACTAACAATCTTAAAACAGCAAAATGAAAACACATAGCTATACAGAATTGATAGAAGACTTACAAAGAGGCAAAGTTTGGCAAGGTGTGCATCCACCCTGACGATCTAAACAGTTACATTGTTCACAAAGTTGGCATGTCTCTTGACATCTTCTCTTGATGTGAGGATTAGAACTTGCCTCTGAGCACAAACCCATTTCTTTTAAATACAAACATTTCTCTTTTGGGTCCAAATCTCTACATACATTTTCTTGTGAGGATGCTGCTAAATCATAACACTAAATTATAACTGACTTTTGATGAAGATAATAAATACTTATAAAAACGTAATATTTTTATTAAAAACTTGACAAATATAGTTTTATTTTTCTATATTTTGGATTGTTATTTTATTGAATTGACCAAAAAAGTTACTTATGTCTGTAAATGTAAAATTTTATATACACTCCTATTTATTTGGATATTATTTTAAGAAATGAAAAATGTTTAAACACTTCTCTTATATCACAGTTATTATGCAAATAAGTAACATTTTAGTTTTCATTGTCAATGTCAGTGATAAATACATGATGCCCACAATACTCAATTTTTAAGTATTTTGATCTTTAAACACATAATTGTCAGCTTGAGTGATAATGGATTTGTTTGCCATGATTCTCTTTACTATAGAAAGGAAGTTTTGTGGGATGGTTGTAGTCTAAAACAAGTTTTCAATGCTTAATTACAATGTGGAATGAACAAAAAGAGAGCATCAAAAGGTTACATAGTTACACAGATACAACACAAAACACCTCGTCTCAGTTCGATAGGTGCATCTAAATTTTGGTTAAAATTCATATTAAACTTTGTATAATTCATGAATTTTGGAATTTTAAGAAAAATATCATGTTAAAATAAGGATTGGAAATTAACATATCTGACTTTTTCTTGATGAAAGCTATAATTTTTCTACATTGGTTAGAGTCTTTCCACAAGCCATTTTCACAAATCTGAAAACTTTATCAAAACTGATAATGCACCTATTAAAATAAGACAGGTAAAAAACCAAAACAAGATATTTTGGTAAAATTTAAAGAATTATCAAACAATTAAATGGTCCAATAGTATTCTTTTATGAAACTCGTTAAACATGTGTCAGATGATAAATAAAAATTAACTGTGTGCCTTAAAACTGAAACAGAGTATATATTACCACAATTCAGCAAGGAAAAGTTATTGAAAAAAGGTATGTCATTTGCAGATGTTGTGAAATGCTGCAATTATAAAAATGCTGACATAATAGAGCTTCTTGCTTCATTTGAGGGCATATCCAATATCAGGATATTGCAGATTATCTCAACACTGATCAGCCAGTCAGTGTTTGAGTTGGTTTTAAGGTGTTTCTCAGGACTTGCCAAAGCCACAGCATATATTTCTTTAAATTGATATTATAATATTCAGAATAATGATGTATTTATTGTATGTATTTGACAAATATTTTTTGTTAGCAGTCAAGTCATATAGTTGAATTCTTAGAGGTTTATGAGAATGTATTTTTGAAATTCTATTAATTAATCTGTTAGTTGAAGTATAGATACACTTTTTATTATAGCTGCAATGTTTCATGTTAAGCTTAACTGCACATTTAGTTATAAAAAGAAGGATATGTAATATGCTCCAACTGCTATTTATGATTACAAAAACAAAGTTTTTTAATCAATAAAGTTCTATAAATGTAATAATTTGATGATAAGTAAACAAATAGTAAGAGAAACAATGATATATGTAGAATAAAAAAGGTCCAGGTTTTATGCAGAGGTATTTCTTAAGGTACTCATAAATCCTAATTGACACCCCTTGAAATTACCTTTTGTCAAGCCAACAGATGAGCTTGAATCACTTGGTGTAGAAGACGATGCTAAAATAAATTATGCCATATATTTTAAACAGATATATAAGAAAATTTTCTTATATTTATAAACTATGTTTAGACATGATAATGGAATATACCAGATGTTGACTGATCTGTTAACTCTGCAACATCTTTAATCTCATTGAGATCCATTGTTTTAGCTAAGTGTGAGTGAACTTTGTCTAACAATAAATTTTTGATTAAACCCAAAGCTCGATCATCTGTAAGAGGTTTGCCAAGTAACTTATTAATTTCAGCAACTTCATTAGCAGCATGCAATCGTTTTAAGCTCCCATTACTATCTCCAGCTTGTCCAACTTCTTTACCACCTCTATTTGAGAGTTTCTTATTTTCCTCATCTGAAAGTGTTTAAAAAACTTAGTTAATACAGATTATTAATTTTGAGAAAAGATTTTTTTGTTTTCTAGCGATAATAATAGATGCTTTCAAAAATACCTGTGTTTTGGCGTTGTAGTTCAGATAAAAGTTGTTTAACAACAGGACCAGAAACTCTATGTGTCCGATTACCAATTACTACAATTGCACTCATGCCTAAAATAAATTAAGAAAACATCAATCTCTTAGTAGAAGCAAGTTGTTTAAGGTTTATGTAATTATGACAAAATCCATTACAGCTAACTACTGACATTATAACTTTAGTCACCACCAATAAGACCAACAATTAATACTATATAGTTAAATCATCACCTAACAAATCGTTCTCTTTTTGAAAAATATTTCTTACTAATAAAAAACTGAAACATTTATTTTTACCAAAACAATTCAATGTTAAAATAGATATTCAAATTACTAAGATATTATATTAATATCTATTTTATTTGCAAGAGTTACCTTTTTTGTTTGAATCTCTCTTTACAGCTATAAATATAAAGACAAAAAAAAAATTAACTTAAACATTTTTAACAATGCTGTATACATTTATATATGTAATATAAACATATTTTAGCCTTAAAAATCTACATATGTACTTATGTATATAAGTATATTTTACGTATATGTATTTCATTCAAAAATATAAACTCACCTGAGTCAACACCTTTTTTATCTCCAGTTATGGTGGATGAGTTTTTACTTGTGTGTAAAATGCTTTTTGCTAAATGATGTTTTGTATCAAGAGTTTTATTTTTAAATAACTTACTTATGCACTTAGGGCTACAAGTAACAGCAGATAATGAACATCATAATACTATATTTGTTCTAGTTTAATGGACATTCTTGAATAAATGTTTTCATTCTCCATACCAAAAATAGTTTGGTGAAAGAAAAAAAAAAAACAACCTTCAATGACAGATTTCTGAATATCTTCCCTTGCTGTTGACTCAGCAGATCCTGTTTCATTTTTCAACTTTGAATCCTGAATATCAAAACGATCACGCAGAAGAAAATGTGAACGTTTTTCTGGAACTTTAACAAAAATATATATATATAAATATATAAAACACTACTTAGATTGTTTGATTATGATTTAAATAACAAAAGCAACTTGACTAAATAATGTGTGCACAATCAATCAGGTGAATTTTTTCAATCACTTTTACATATTACACAAAATTCATTTATCTTTTTTTTATCAAATATGTTGTATTTAATAAACAAATGTTTATATGAGTTTTATGTATAATTAAGCATGTAAATATTTAATTTATCAAACTCATAATACTTACATTAGAAAAACTCATAATACTTACATTATAATAAAATCTTGAAAAAAAAAATTGTGAAATTATTTTAGCATTAAAAACTACTTATTGCCCACAACTTGATTTTTAATCCTAATCAGACTCACGGTTGGTAAATTTGGGACCCTAATATCAATGAAATACCCTAAGAAAATCTTTTTAAAGGGTCATAATACATGCCAACAGAAGTATATTAGGAATGCTTTTAAAATCCTGGTTTAAAATCAAAATGTGTTTATTAGTGTTGAAATTTATTTTAACAGAGTTTCGTTATAAGTAAATTAGATCTACTTGTTTAGGGCACAATACTTGGCTTTCACATTAATATTATAAAATAAAAAACAGAATATGATAATTACTTTATTCATTTTTTTCAAACACAGCATTTTTTTGTGCAATTTGAAAGATTCAAATATATAAAAATTTTTTCAGGGAAAAAGCATAAACATTTTTAATGATTTTCTTAGAAAAGAATTTTGTTTTGTTTTAAAATTTGTATCCAACAATTTAACAACACCTACATTTTCCAAAACACACAAAGAGTGAAGAAAATCAGTCTGTATTATCTGTATAAAGAAAGATGACCAAGAATCAAGTGAAACCTATGTAGTGCCATTAACATGTTTCCTGCAGATCTAATCATTCAAAGCTATGTGATGGTAAAACACAAGCTGTGCCTCAACTTTACAACTTTAAAACAATAGCAATCAAAACTCTTACACATTTTTCTTCTGTTTGTAAAAGTTTGATTTTTAAAATTTTGAACCTCAGAGGAAAAGAAATCACCAACTAAGTAGAGTTCAGCACCAAAATTTACACCACAAACCTTACAAACTTCTAAAAAACTTTGCACTAAGTGGCTATCAACTATTGGCAGTGGACCTCCTCACTACTGCACTCCTGGAACTGACCTGGAACTGAGCAGAACAAGTAGCAACTGGTTTAGACATTAAAAATGCATCTTCGAATGGTATAACTTTTTTAATAAAGAAAAATAATATATTGCAATTTTTTACAGCAATTAAATGAAACTTTTTTCTTAATAAGCCCCTCATTAGCACAACAGCTGTTAAAGAATTACTAGCAACAGAAAAAATGGTGCACATTCAGCAGAATACTGGACTCTCAAACAATGGGATAAGAAAACTAAGATTAGCTCTGAACCAAATCAGCTCAGTCAGATTGGTGGAACGATCATAAATACAATGTCATTCAGTCACTGTAAAAGCCTAAATAGTGTAAGTGATGTCTTCTTGGCTTCCAGAAAGTTAACAGAGCCATCAATTTTAAAAGTGGGAATTTAATATAGGAGGATTATTTACAACAGTTTTACTCACATTGTAGTGGATGAAGATGAAACCCAGTGCAGAAAATAATTAAGTTGATGACTCAAGCCTAAAAAAAGACAAGTGTCAGGCAGCAAGTATTGGTAGTACTTTCACAAAACACTCCAGAGAATTATCAAAATGAGAAAGCTATTTTTGACTTGATCCAAGTGCAAGAAAAATGCCACATGGATTAATTGGTCATTTCTTATAACCTAAATCTGGCAAATATTCATGGTACTCAATCCCATAGCACTAAACACCCATGTTGCTGTTGTGATGCTTCATCATCAAACCTCTAAAGCTGTGAACTTTAAGTAAGATTAGGAGACAGCATTCTGCATACATCAGTACAGGAGGGGATACCAGAAAGTCAAAGGAGTTCACAAATATGATACACTTGCCATAGATTGAGTTTCCAGATGACAAGCTTGTCCTTGAGGCTATCACACCAATGGAGCTCTATTTGCTACTGAGAGTAGTGAACCATTTGTCTGAAAATCTCTGTAAACTTTGGCCTGACGCCAAGGAGTGGCCATCAGGATATTACAATGGTAATGACTGCATGAAACTTTTGAAAGGTTTAAAGTTGCAAGTGCTTGCTGCATGCAAAAAATTAGCCAATCTCATGGCTTCATCCAAACAGTTGTAACTTTTGGACAAAAGATGTTGATGCTGCATACTTTGGCAATATTTTGGATCCCAATTATCAATCCAAGATTTTAGAGTTCAAACAAAGCTACCTTTGTCTTTCAGTTTCAGTTGCACCAAAAGTACATGCAGTATTCTTTCATGTTCCACAGTTCATCAAGAGAAAGAAAACTGGATCTTTTCAGTGAGCAGGCAAGGCTTTGCATTAAAAAATAAAAAGTTCATTGGGAGAGATTCAAATGTGATTCATTACAGCCAGATTATGCAAATCAACTTCTGAAGTGTGTTGTTAATTAAAACAGCAAAAAAATCTAAATTTGTAACTAGAAAATATTGCTACAGACTTAACATAGGAATATTTTGTTCAAATTTGTGATCTTTTTGGTAACTTTTTTATGTTTTTCTATCTCTTGAAAGCATCAGACGATTTACTGAAGAATTCAAATTGTTGTATAATTTTGAAACTGAATTATTGAGATAAATAAATTAGTAAAATAAGAAATCTTTCAAATTCACATTTTGTTTTTTATGAAAACTCTTTCAAATTCACATTTTGTTTTTTATGAAAAAAGTTTTGTACTTAAAGCAGGTGGCCTTAACTTATGTAAGAGCTCATTATAGAAAAAACTTAAAGATCAAAATTCTTCTTTGGCTTTAAACTTAAGTAGTTATGAACTCCCATCGACATGTGCTATCACCCCTTAAAATGATTTCCTTAGGGTAGTCATTGATATTTGGGTCCCAAATTTACAAACCGTGGATTTTGGTGGAAACCGCAAGGTTTTATCAAAATTCTTTTTTTTTCCTTAAAAATTTATCTTATCCATACAATCACCTTACTTGTACTTGTGTTAACAAGCTTTTCTATTGGTAGGTCAACTGGTGATGCAAGTGCCTCTACATCATTCGTTACATTTGTTGGCGTTGATCTGTTGGAAGGTTTTTCTATCACATCTTTTCGGTGGAAGTGTTTTCGAAAAGAAACTAAATTTAATTAACATATTAATATGCAACTGTTACCACAGCAACAGAACAAAAATTTTCACCGCGTTTGATGCGGTAGGTTCCTTGATATTTCCCGTGAATTAAAAGCATTTTGTATAAGTAATCTTTTAAGCAACTAAATTGTTTAACTGGCACACCAAACGATTTATTTTTTTAATTTTTCTTCAGCTATTATTACAAAGAAAATCACTATTAACCACAACAATATCTAAAAAAGTTTGAAACCTCTTTAAACCATTTTTTTAAACTGCTCGACAATTTTAACTGAAATACACTTAGATATTTCTTTCCCCACCTTTCTCCTTTTTCTTTAATTCTGTTAAATGTTTAAATCGTCCATCATACGCCAAAAGTTCGGATGCTAAAAATAGTAGTGTCAATGTACAAATCAGCTTCATGTTCCAAATATGTGCGTGCGTTGTGTGAAGGTTCTCTTCGCCTTCATCTCAACTAACTTAGCATATTACAAATCAATCCAATGACGTTATTCTGCAGTTATTTTTTTAAGTATTATTGTTTGTATATTATATATATTTATGAATGTTTTATATATTAACAATTAACAATTAATCTGACTTTTATCATTTTAATTTCTGTGCAAAATATCTTGCAAACCAATGGGATGGAACGAGTTTGCGTTCTATGTGCAACCAACCATGCACTATTCGCTTTTAAAACATTCAAATAGACGGTTGTAAATCTCATACTCGGTTTTAATTTTTTTAATTTATTTTTACATTGAAGCCTTAAACGGGGTTTTCTTTGTTGTTACACGCAATGTACTTGCAAGTGGTTTTTTTCTGCTACTTGAGAGTGCTTACGCTCACACAAAATCCTGATACGTAAGCGCGTGTATAAAAGGCATTCCGTTTACTTATAGATGAATCATTCTAAAAACAAAACAAAATTACTTTTTTTTTAATTCTCTAACTAGTTTTTTTTATCCCTTGTTACTTTCATCGTATTTTACAATGGTTTAAAAAAAAACTGCGTCACCCGAAGTATTTTTTTGAAGTCGAATCATCAGCGGCTGAAATAAGTTTTTTTACATTATTTTGATTAAATATCACTTAGTAATAATTTAATTTATGTAGATGCAGTGGCGTAGTGAAGGTGGGGCGGGGGGGCCCCGTATGGGAGTAGGCCCCCAAATGTTAATACAATCTATATTTTTTTTACTTCAGCCGAATTTTGTAATAGTCAATATTTTTGTTCTGTAATCATAATTGTTTACAACAAAAATGAACCTGAAACATGATCGTATCTGCTTGCCAAGATAATAAACATCCACAGCAAACAAACCAAGATGTAAGAAATTGAAACGACATCTTGGCCAATAACAACCACCATGACTGTTTTGGAGGCCCTCCGCGAAGCGTCCTCCCCCACACCCGCTAGTACTAATAAATAGATTCGCCCGCCCTACCTACGAGTCTATGGTTCATGATGGTTCAGGCAGACTGACAAATGTTTATGTTGTTTCGTTAATGTGATTTATATACTCTATCATTCAGTACCTCAATAATTCGAGAGCAAATCACATCTTCAGTTCGTCATCACCAAGTTACATGGTAAATTATAACTTTATTCCTGCATATAGGCCTAACAAGGGTGCGGGAGAAGATTTTAGTTATCAGGTTATAATTTTATATCACACGTCGTTTTATGTTGAAGCCACATAAGGGGCCTGTCCTTAAACACTATCCGTATTGTCAATTTAATTGCTTGGTTTTTAATAACTAATTTTGACCTTAAAAATGAGTAGGCCTAGCCTATTTTTAAAACAATAATTTTTATCAGTAGTACGAAAACATTTAGTTTTGATATTGTTTGCTCGTCCTAGCGAATTTCCCATATGGAAGGAGCTATTACCAAAAGTGGAATGGACAAATTTAAGCCCGAGACCATGATAACATTCATCTTGGGGGCCCCAGATTTCGAGAACATTCATTATATATATAGGCCCCATTTACCAAGTGCCGCCCTAGGCCCCAAAACATGTTGGTACGCCACTGTGTAGATGCACCCAGGGAATGATGCTGACAATTTTCTTCCTCTACTTTAGCCAAGAACATTTTTAAATAAATCTAAAGTTGCATCAAGATTACAAAAGCGTTTCACCTAAGATTAAATTTACGTATATTTATTTTGCCTTTGAAATTTGAAAAAATAACAAATTATGCTTTCCCAGTTACAACATCCACACAAACCTCTGAACCGTTGTAATATACTGGCAATATACAGATGAATAAAAAAATATACGTAAATATATGTAATATACAAATGAGTAAAAAAAAAAAGATATTTTTAGCTTGGAATTCAATTTTTAAAACCGACTGTTCAAAAAAAAAAAAAATTTTCTTTTTGAAAATTTTTTTGATATTTTTAAAAGCAATTTGAACAAAAAAAGTTTTTTGCACTGGAGTAAAAAAAAATGTACGAGTCATAAACAAGAGAGAATAACAGTCACAGATCGAAATATTCGCTTCGTTAGTTTTTAGCAGTCCGCTTAATTAAATAAGCAGGCTACCAAAAGGAACTAGTAAACAACTATGCATCGTGTACAATGACGCATATTGAAATGTTAAAAGACGTGGGTTTTTGAAACTAATTAACAAATTTATTTTTAAAAAAATATCCTAAAATTCTTTCAGGTATTTAATTATTAAAAATACTTTCGTTGTATTGTTAAACCACTTCATATAACTCCGGATAATTTCTATATACGAAGTTTACCAATATATACGGTATAAATAAATATAGATTTTGATGTCATAAATGATAAAAATAACGCAGGTCAACAGTTTTAATAAATGGTTTTTGTTCTGAAACATTTGTATTTACTCTTTCTTGCTGCGGTTAGTTGTGGCAAACGACTTCCTCCAATAACTCTAATGTTTGTGGAAACCGTTTAGTATAAATAGCCTTTTGATGTAAGGTCCTACAAAAAAGAAAAAAAAGGGACATTGCTTCTAAACTTCACAAAAGATGAAAGCTTTCACTTGGATTCTATTGGTTATATATGGTAAGCAAGATTCTTTGAAACCTCCTCCTAAACAGCTAAAGAATTGATCTAATTTCTTTAATTCTAATTGTTCTATTTTTTTTTTTTTTTTGTGTTTATAAAGTTTGGACGGCGGTTGACGGAATCGCTATAAACAGAAATAAACCTGATGATTTGGGATTAGAAACTACTCCAAGTAATGGAGGAAAGTCTAAAGGTAAAAATATTAAAATTGCTTTGTATGCATAATTATGCTTGCATGCATAATGTTATTGGTTGATGCCTTTTGGGAATCTTTGCTATATAGTTTTTTCTTTATTGTATTTCGGACTTTAACTTTTTCGTCTACTTGTTTTAGTTTTTTCAATCAAGCGGAAAAAAAATCGTGTTTTTAGACATGCGTTAGGTTTTTTAAATTGAGGTTTTTAAATTTAAGCGAAATTTTAAACTTTATTTGTTGGATGCTTTTTGGATTCTAGAAAACTTGGATAACTGCAGCTGAATATCTAAAAAAAAAATGATATTAATTTTATTCGGTAGAAACATAACTATACCAGCAAAAATATTCTTAAACAGCGATGACTTCGTGTGAGAAGGGTTTAAGTCAATTTTCAATCACAACAATTTTTCGTGGGCAGAAAAATTTTCTGATTGGAACGTAAATTGTTTCCAAAATATTTTGTATATCGTAAAAAAATTGCAAACCAATATTTTCGGTTTGGAGATTTCGAACTTTTTTTTCATTTTTATCGGAAAAAATCTGTGGTCTTGTAACACTTAAAGTGTTGAAATCTTTTTTAATGAACGAAGGGAATGGACTTCCCTAAACAATCCTTTTCAAAAGTTAAAATCAAATTGACAGTTCACGTTGACAGTTCACATTGATGTTTTTGCAAATTTACCTGTAAGTTTTTAAATGAATTATTGCGTTTGATAAGCTGAAAAAATTTCAAAACTACTTGCAAGTAAAACCTCTAAGCATCTGACATCGACCATTACATTTATGCGCGCAGGGCATTTATTATGCGCGCAGGGCATTTATTTTTTAAAAACCTTTTTATTAAAATTTTTTTTAGACTGTTCTCTTGATTTTATCATCGCTATCGACAAGCATATGAGCACGCTTTTACCAAAGCTGCTAAGAAGTATTATTGAAAGAACCGATTTTAATGGGATTGTTCTTAATTTTTTATCCTTTCCTACGATAAAATTTGAAATCACATCGGATAATTACAACAGAATGAGAGACGTTTTTGATGCATTGTTGAAAATGGACAAAAATAACTCCCGAACTTTAAGTGAGATCTTTGAGGAGTCTTTGATAAACCTTGGCAATTTGAGTAAAAGTGAAATTAATAAGATCATCATAATCGTGAGCGACAGGAATGACGATAAAATTAAAAACAATGGAAAGTTTAAGGTGGTATTTATTCAAGAACTGAATGGACAATCTACTTTGGAAAATGAAATTGACATATTGTGTAAATTGACACCAAAGAACCTGACTATTGCGAATGTATCAACCGAGCAACAATCATCACTCTCAGATAACCAATTTAATTCAACAGCTCAGCCTGCTAATGCTAACACATCGTCAACTGAGCAACCGTCATCGCTTTCAGATAACCAACTGAACTCAACAGCTCAGCCTGCTAATGCTAACACATCGTCAACTGAGCAACCGTCATCGCTTTCAGATAACCAACTGAACTCAACAGCTCAGCCTGCTAACGCATCATTAACTGAGCAACCGTCATCGCTCTCAGATAACCAATTTAATTCAACAGCTCAACCTGTTAATGCTAACGCATCATCAACCGAGCAACCGTCTTCGCTCTCAGATAACCAACTGAACTCAACAGCTCAGCCTGCTAATGCTAACACATCGTCAACTGAGCAACCGTCATCGCTTTCAGATAACCAACTGAACTCAACAGCTCAGCCTGCTAACGCATCATCAACTGAGCAACCGTCATCGCTCTCAGATAACCAATTTAATTCAACAGCTCAACCTGTTAATGCTAACGCATCATCAACCGAGCAACCGTCTTCGCTCTCAGATAACCAACTGAACTCAACAGCTCAGCCTGCTAATGCTAACACATCGTCAACTGAGCAACCGTCATCGCTTTCAGATAACCAACTGAACTCAACAGCTCAGCCTGCTAACGCATCATTAACTGAGCAACCGTCATCGCTCTCAGATAACCAATTTAATTCAACAGCTCAACCTGTTAATGCTAACGCATTATCAACCGAGCAACCGTCATCGTTTTCAGATAACCAACTGAACTCAACAGCTCAGCCTGCTAATGCTAACACATCGTCAACTGAGCAACCGTCATCGCTTTCAGATAACCAACTGAACTCAACAGCTCAGCCTGCTAACGCATCATCAACTGAGCAACCGTCATCGCTCTCAGATAACCAATTTAATTCAACAGCTCAACCTGTTAATGCTAACGCATCATCAACCGAGCAACCGTCTTCGCTCTCAGATAACCAACTGAACTCAACAGCTCAGCCTCCTAATGCTAACACATCGTCAACCGAGCAACCGTCATCGCTCTCAGATAACCAATTTAATTCAACAGCTCAGCCTGCTAATGCTAATGTATCATCAACCGAGCAACCGTCATCGCTATCAGATAACCAACTTAACTCAACAGCTCAGCCTGGTATTCCGAACGTGTTAACCGAGCAACCGTCATCTCTTTCAGACAACCAACTTAGTTCAACAACCGAGCCTGGTTTCGCTAACACATTACCCGACCAGCCTACTTTGCCGAACAATTAATATTGCTTTCAGATTACAACTTGACTAACCAGTCAATTTTATTTCTTAAGATGTATTAACCAAGCAAAAAGTTCAAAAATCTGACTTAAGTATTAAGCTGGAGTGTATTGAACAATGTTTTTTTTATTTTCTGTTGTTTTAACTGTCAATGAAGATTTCTTTTAAAAGCTTTACTGAACTATATTTGCACATTTATATTTATTCGTTATCGTTCGAAATTCTTTTAAGCTCCTTTGCAGCGCAATTAGGAAAAAAATTTCTCAAATTAAATGGTTTTGTTGATTCCTGGAACATTTTATTTAGATCATGCTTAACTTTTCTAGCTTATGTAGTGCGGTGGTAACCAGATTTATCAGGGTTTAATTTTCGATATTAAAAAGTTTTTACTCGGCATTTGATTTACTTCGGCATTTGAAACTGATATTTTCAGTTTTTTATGTTTTGGTAAATTATCAACATCTGTGAAATTTTTTAACATTTAAAATTTCTTGACTATTTTTTACAAGAGTTATTACGACAGTAACTTTTGTAAATACAACAGCTATTATTATTGATAATAGTAATATAGATACTATAAATATAGATAAAATTTATCAGACCTTTTGCAAGTTTCCGATAACTTTATTACGTTATTTGATAGTACGATCTTTTTTATTTGGTTTCCAAATTAATTTTATCACCACTGACTAACGCTCTCAACTAGCGTAAGAGAAAAAAATTGTAGATCTACTATGAGAAAATCTTATGAGGGGCAACAGTATTGTTGTGTGCTAATTTGTAAGCAAAAATTGAAGCTTCAACTAGGCTAGCACCACTTCAAGGAGATCACGTTTTCAGAAAAAAAAACCAAATCTCCATAGTATGGTTAACAAAAAGGAAATTTCTGGGAAACGAGGGTAAGTCCTGAAGGAAGATTCAAGTGTCCCAAAAATTGAAATTAAAAAGTATACTTAAATTTGTTCATGAGCTGATTTCAAATTTGAATTTTTTAAAGATCCTTTGGAGTAATCTTTAATTAACTTAAAGTCTTTAAAGCAAACGGTGGTTTATGATATTTTATGTAATTTTTGGAAGTATAATTTGTTTAAAACGATTTTTTCTTACTCTTGAATCTAAAAACGAATCTGTCAATTTCAATAAAATTTCTTTTAACATCAGCAGTAGTTACGGAAGATTTTTTTTTAATTTTAAGGTATTTCTGTAAAACAAACTACAATTTACAAATTTCGATAAATCCTCGAATGGAAATGTTGCTGACATTATTCAAAGTATTTTTTATTTTACAAATTTTTTGATATTCAACGGATAATAACTGATAAAAATGTGAAAAAGATTTGAAATCTTTGATTTTTACATTCAGATTTTAAGATCCAACTTTTAACTATCCTCATTTTCAATAATATGACTTCTTCGTACGAGTAATTTGTTTACATTATATACGCTTTTTTTTTAGCGTTACGTATTCTTGAAATACCAGTTCGCATAAATTTCTAATTACTTTTAATTATTCTGGTTTACTTATAAATGCGTCATTAAACCATAAAAGACTTTGAAAACCATCTTACATCGCATTATTAATTTACATATAAAAACTCTGTTTGATATTAGCGGTTAAAGGAAAAATTGCAAAAATCTTAATTATTTATCCATAAAGCAAAGACGTCGTTACATTGTTAAGACATTAGTTGAGAACTGCCTTGTTTTGTTTAGCTGAAATGAATCGTATTTCGTGGTTAATTCAATTAAAGATATAAATTAAACTAAAGTTTTTTTTCTTTAATCCTTTCTAAATGGTATAGTTGTTGAGCTGTTTTTTTTGCTAAATTTATAATTAATCTAGGTGATATTTTTAACTAAAAAATATTTGCATCAGAAAGCGGACTTGAATCGTTGAGCTGAAGCAGTTAGCAAGTGCGCTCTCTTGATAAAAATCAATTTCTCTCTCTCTCTCTCTCTCTCTCTCTCTCTCTCTATATATATATATATATATATATATATATATATGTATGTATGTAACCAGGCAATATACAAAAAAAACTCGTTCTTTAAGAAAAAGAACTTTAATTTTGTGGGAACAAAGTTATGACAAATATTATTTGGGCTATATTCCGTATTTTGCGCACCAAGCTTTATACTGCTTAGTGTAACGCCATGTAAAAAACGTTATGTATGAGCGTTAAATTTCATCTGGAAACTCATTTACAATAAATACTTTTAATCCCCAGGGAAGTAAGACATGTTCTAGTTACACTTTTAAAAAAGTTCATTATTTCCTCTTTTAAAACTTTCGTTGCTTATCTCAATTAAAAATTTAAAACAATTATGAAGTCATAGTTTTGTTTTTTAAAAAATTACTTAAAGGTTTTGTGAAAACACTGTTTTTTTAATAACAGTATTTGCACAAAATTTTAAGAAACTTGGAGAAACTGAGTTAAAAAAACGTTCTTTTTCCCCCCAATCTTTTTAAGTGAACAGAAAAAATTGTTTTGTTTTTTTTATCATTATAATTATTGTTGTGTAAAGAATCAATAAAACCATGAGGGTGTTGTTTGTCATTCTTGTAACATTTGAAAATTGCACAATATCTAGAAATATAAGTAAACTGCAGTCTTCCTATCCTTGAAAAATCTCACGTTTGATAGTTTGCATGCCGTTAAATTTGTAAACTAGGGCTTGCCAAGTGTACGTATATATTAGGGTGGCCCTTAAAAATGGAGTATTAAAATAATCATGAGACATCCTTTTAATCTGTTCAACTAATAGAAAAAAAAATGATGTGCTAAAAATTTTTACAATTAAACAGTACACAGGGTGGTTCTCTGGCCTTAATATTTGAGTGATATGCTTTAAACCCCTTGAAGCGATGTTTTTTGTTTCATTTGTTATTAATGTGCTTTTAAGTAATAATCATTTATTTTACATATTTATACCAAAATGTTGTATCCTTATATTTATTCTATAAATTGCTATTGTAATCAAAGTTATTGACAGTGCATTTGCAGCAAAAGTACACCGAGCTGTGATGCGTTATAATATTCATTTAGCAACTAGGTTATTATCAGTTTTATCTAACCAGCTATATTGAAGGAGCTTAGCTCTACGTCTGAATTGGACAGATTCTCGATTGCTCACTCCGAGCAGGTAAAAGTCTAACCAAATTATTATTTGCATTACAAAATGCAGATGCAGTTTGACAAAAAAAATGGGCATGAACAATAGTCAACTTATAATGCTACAAGGATGTGCCTAAATAAATAAAAATTAAATATACTGCCATCTGCTAGTATTGTAGCAAAATTCTAATATACGCAAAACTTTGAAACTCTGGGGCAATCCCTATCAAGTAGTTATACTGATTTTTTGCACATATTTTATCTTTACATTAGGAACAAAATGGATCGGTGTCAGAGTTAAATTTATTACTTTTTTTTTTTGCTAAATGCTAAGGGCCATCCTAGTGTATATACAGGCCTGGTTTCCTTCTCCTAAGGCTGACCTAAAATATAAAGTTAAATGAATTAGAGGTTAGTTTTTTTTAGTAATGGTATAAATTTTTATGTAAAGGTCTATTAGACTTAACATCTTACATACATCGTATAGCATCTTAAAACAGATTGACAGGTTTCTTTGAATATTGATGTTTTCGTAATTGATGTCACACTGACGAATACTGATTATCATACTCATAGAAAGAGAAGCAATTATTGCTTTAAAAAACAATTTCACGCTCTGACACATTTTTAGTAGATTTTGTAAAAACAAAAACAGTCTGAAGAAGGTTGAGTTTCTTTTTATCTCTTTAAGAAACCTTGTTTTAAAATATATGCCACAGAAGAATTTGTAGAGTTCCAATCTTTTCTCTATTAACAAATTCAATTAAAAGTTTCCTTAACTTTTTATGTTTTACAAACGAAAAGACTTGATTATTATCAAATTACTACGCAGTATTTTCTAACCGTATTGTTTAAAAACATTTTCAGCAAAAGTTCGCAACGCAACATTTGTTAACCTGCCCTCCTTTTCTGAGCTTTGCTCTCTCTCGAAAATTGTATGCATAGGTCGAATGTTTTTATAATGCATGTATCATATTGTTGGGTATTGTTACAATCAAATGTTTCTTTTATTTTCGATAAACATTTTCTCAATTTACTTCTTTTTTTCTTTGTAAAAATTTGTTGGTCACCTTATTTTTCTTCATATTTAAATTTTAACTTAAATAGAAAACATTAAAGTAAACATGAAATCATACTTATTTTTTATCTCGCTTATTTAAATCAAAATCCTCATTTCGCCCAAATATTAATTTACAAAGCAGGCTTCTGTGAAAGTTTCATAATCATGTAAGTTTGAGAACCTTTAATATAAGGAACTTTAAAATGTAAAATTCTGGTTTTCAGTGGTCTCTCTGGTAATATTTTCTTTTACCAGCGCAAAATTTGGGGGTTTAGTTAAACCAAATCAAATTTTTTAAAATAAATTTTTAAACTCTTTTTTAACTCAGTTAGACGCAGTCAGCAAATTTTATTGTTACTGAAAAGAATAGCGTTTTTTGTCTTATTGATTAAAAATGAAGTTCTTCGTTATTTAATAAGATTTCATTTAGAAAATTACCGCACAGGAAATTCGAGTTTGCCAGTGGTTTCTAATAAAAAATATCTTTTCCAAAATAAGCAAATATAGATTAGCATTAAAGTTTATTGTTGCTAAAATTACATTTCATATACCTAGGTATTTTATTTTCCTTTAAAAAAATCATTTCAGGTAAAAAAAAAAAAGTATTTCACATTATATGGCACTAACACCTGCAGATGTTAAGCAAGAATCCATCAAACGCTGTTCACCATCATATTGGGGTTTATTGTTAAAGAAATCATTATTGGGCTCGTTAAAACTTTTCATACTATCAGTTAAATCTGAGAACGTATGATCGGTGGTATCTAACATAATGGATCCTCTATTTGTACCTTTTTGTTCTCGTAATCGGTTCACTTGACTCAAAAAAGAGTGGTTTTTATTATCTTTCAGTAAAGGTGGATAATTGTATTTTCCACTAGAGTCAATCCAATAACGCCAAACAGCATAAAACAATGTCAGAACAACTATAACTAAGTAAATGCTGCTATAAAGTTTCAAATAAAAAGTGACTCGACCAGCAGGTGTATAAGCTACAGTGTACTTTTTAAAAATATCAACCAAGCTATTATTTTTTGCAGAAGGTATGGCTTCAAGTAAAGAAATATCACTGGATCCATAATCAAGCTTTGCGTAGCAATTTTTATCAGAAAGAAAACATGAATACTTTGTCTTTGAGACATCATAATATGTTCGATTAAATTCAAGTATAACAGATACTTGAGTGAAAAATCGCCATCCAACTGAACTTGAAAACAGTAGGTAATATATATCAGAGCGATTTACTTTTAACATTACAGAACTGTAGTTATTTTTTATGTTACAATTCTGAGAAGGACGAATATTAGCATGGTAATCATAATCAGAGAATAAGACTACCTGTTTCCAAAGTGTCATTTTTCTTTCACTAAAAAGCAAATAAAATTGCAAATACAAGTCAGCACACACAGAGATCTTCACACTTGTTCCTTTCAACAAATGCAATCCCCAGAACTCATATGTCCATGATGCCATCTGAAAACTACTTCCGAACACAGAATGAGATAAATTAGAAGATATGCTAGGCACATTTGGAAGAACACGAAGGAGTATATTTCTTGATGAATTTGATTCAACTATGTTAAAATGAACTTCTTCACTGAAATATGTAGATACAGGTATAAGGAGCTGATCACCATTATTAAGATAGGCATCCATTTTTGTATTTAAGGAAAAGTATGATGCTGTAGATGAATAGAATAATGCTATTCCAATGATAAAAAGGAAAAATATCTTTAAAAAGCAATTCCTCCATTTCTCCAAATTATAACATTTACTAGAGACTAGTTGCAAATGAGAATCACTTGATTTTATCAAGTTGAGTGTGCTTTTTTTGAATGATAGCATTACTTATCTTAAACATCAAATATATAGATTAACTGTAGAACATGAAATTATATGCTGAAATAAAAAATATAATTTATATAATATACACTAAGCAAATCAAAAAAGTTTTAGTTTATGTAAAGGAACTAAGATTAAATCTGTTTCAAATACATTTTTAAAAATATAAAATTTTTTAAAAATGTATTTGAAGGCTTTATGGGATAGTTAATCATTTTTAATATTCTTTTAATATTAACTATCCCATAAAGCCTAAAATGTATTTTTTAGGCTTTATGGGATAGTTAATCATTTTTAATATTCTTTTCAAAAATTTCATTTTTGAAAATCAATTCAAATAAAAAGATTTATGGAAAATTAGAATACCAATTTTTATAATAAACATTTTTTAAACTTCAATATTTAATGAATTTTAATCATCTACCTTAAATTCAGTAAGTGAAAGCAAATAAGCAACTTATCATTCTCAAAATTTAATATAAAACTTCTTAACAAAAGGCCTGTAGTAATAGTTAATATGACAACTATGAAACCAAAGTAATTCATAACTAACCACCATGCAATGTTGATATAAAGGTAATTCGATCATTTTCTTGAAGTTTATAATCTAACTCATCCATCAGTTCCCAATCAA